>NC_053145.1:21361814-21458659 GCF_016808335.1 Panicum virgatum
GAAGAAACGCACCAAAATATGAGTTTACAGTCCTACGGTGTGGATCGGAAGCGTTCGTTGCAAAAAATTCTAACAAGACTTTGTGGCATGAACTTTTGCATTAATTGCACTAGTTTGGCGCATTTTGCCCCAAGTTTCGTGCAGTAGCGAAACGGTCCCAAATAGACCAAAACGGAAAGAAACGCACCAAAACATGAGTTTAGGGTCCAATGGTGGGGATCGGGAGCGCTTGTTGCAAAAAATTCTAATAAGACATTGAGGCACGAACTTTTGCATTAATTGCACCAGTTTGGCGCGTTTTGCAGCAAGATTCGTGTGGAAGTGAAAAGGTTCCAAAAGCACCCAAACGGAATGAAACACACCAAAACATGATTTTAGGGTCCAATGGTGTGGATCGGGAGCATTCGTTGCAAAAAATTCTAACAAGACATGGCGGCACAAACTTTTGCATTAATTGCACTAGTTTGGCTCGTTTTGCACCAAGTTTCGTGCAATAGCAAAGCGGTTCCAAATGGACCCAAATAGAAAGAAATACACCAAAACATGAGATTTGGGTGCAATGGTGTAGATCGGGAGCGTTCGTTGCAAAAAATTCTAACAAGACATCATGGCACGAACTTTTGCATTAGTTGCACCAGTTTGGCGCGTTTTGCAGCAAGTTTCGTGCAGTAGCAAAACGGTCCCAAATGCATGCGAACGGAAAGAAATGCAGAAAAACATGAGTTTAGGGTCCAATGGTGTGGATCGGGAGCGTTCATTGAGAAAAATTCTAACAAAACATCATGGCACGAACTTTTGCATTAATTGCACTAGTTTGGCGCGTTTTGCACCAAGGTAAGTGCAGTAGCGAAATGGTCCCAAATGCACCCAAATAGAAAGAAACGCACCAAAACATGAGTTTAGGGTCCAATGGTGTGGATCGGGATCGTTCGTTGTGAAAAATTCTAATAAGACATCGTGGCACGAACTTTTGCATTAATTGCACCAGTTTGGTGTGTTTTGTAGCAAGTTTTGTGTAGTAGCAAAGCCGTTCCGAAAGCGCCCAAACGGAAAGAAACGCACCAAAATATGAGTTTACAGTCCTACGGTGTGGATCGGAAGCGTTCGTTGCAAAAAATTCTAACAAGACTTCGTGGCATGAACTTTTGCATTAATTGCACTAGTTTGGCGCATTTTGCCCCAAGTTTCGTGCAGTAGCGAAACGGTCCCAAATAGACCAAAACGGAAAGAAACGCACCAAAACATGAGTTTAGGGTCCAATGGTGGGGATCGGGAGCGCTTGTTGCAAAAAATTCTAATAAGACATTGAGGCACGAACTTTTGCATTAATTGCACCAGTTTGGCGCGTTTTGCAGCAAGATTCGTGTGGAAGTGAAAAGGTTCCAAAAGCACCCAAACGGAATGAAACACACCAAAACATGATTTTAGGGTCCAATGGTGTGGATCGGGAGCATTCGTTGCAAAAAATTCTAACAAGACATGGCGGCACGAACTTTTGCATTAATTGCACTAGTTTGGCTCGTTTTGCACCAAGTTTCGTGCAATAGCAAAGCGGTTCCAAATGGACCCAAATAGAAAGAAATACACCAAAACATGAGTTTTGGGTGCAATGGTGTAGATCGGGAGCGTTCGTTGCAAAAAATTCTAACAAGACATCATGGCACGAACTTTTGCATTAGTTGCACCAGTTTGGCGCGTTTTGCAGCAAGTTTCGTGCAGTAGCAAAACGGTCCCAAATGCACGCGAACGGAAAGAAATGCAGAAAAACATGAGTTTAGGGTCCAATGGTGTGGATCGGGAGCGTTCATTGAGAAAAATTCTAACAAAACATCATGGCACGAACTTTGCATTAATTGCACTAGTTTGGCGCGTTTTGCACCAAGGTAAGTGCAGTAGCGAAATGGTCCCAAATGCACCCAAACAGAAAGAAACGCACCAAAACATGAGTTTAGGGTCCAATGGTGTGGATCGGGATCGTTTGTTGTGAAAAATTCTAACAAGACATCGTGGCACGAACTTTTGCATTAATTGCACCAGTTTGGTGCGTTTTGCAGCAAGTTTTGTGTAGTAGCAAAGCCATTCCGAAAGCGCCCAAACGGAAAGAAACACAACAAAATATGGGTTTACAGTCCTATGGTGTGGATCGGAAGCGTTCGTTGCAAAAAATTCTAACAAGACTTCGTGGCATGAACTTTTGCATTAATTGCACTAGTTTGGCGCATTTTGCACCAAGTTTCGTGCAGTAGCGAAACGGTCCCAAATAGACCCAAACGGAAAGAAACGCACCAAAACATGAGTTTAGGGTCCAATAGTGTGGATCGGGAGCGCTTGTTGCGAAAAATTCTAATAAGACATTGAGGCACGAACTTTTGCATTAATTGCACCAGTTTGGTGCGTTTTGCAGCAAGTTTTGTGTAGTAGCAAAGCCATTCCGAAAGCGCCCAAACGGAAAGAAACACAACAAAATATGGGTTTACAGTCCTATGGTGTGGATCGGAAGCGTTCGTTGCAAAAAATTCTAACAAGACTTCGTGGCATGAACTTTTGCATTAATTGCACTAGTTTGGCGCATTTTGCACCAAGTTTCGTGCAGTAGCGAAACGGTCCCAAATAGACCCAAACGGAAAGAAATGCACCAAAACATGAGTTTAGGGTCCAGTAGTGTGGATCGGGAGCGCTTGTTGCGAAAAATTCTCATAAGACATTGAGGCACGAACTTTTGCATTAATTGCACCAGTTTGGCGTGTTTTGCAGCAAGCTTGGTGTGGAAGTGAAAGGTTCCAAAAGCACCCAAACGGAATGAAACACACCAAAACATGATTTTAGGGTCCAATGGTGTGGATCGGGAGCATTCGTTGCAAAAAATTCTAACAAGACATGGCGGCACGAACTTTTGCATTAATTGCACTAGTTTGGCTCGTTTTGCACCAAGTTTCGTGCAATAGCAAAGCGGTTCCAAATGGACCCAAATAGAAAGAAATACACCAAAACATGAGTTTTGGGTGCAATGGTGTAGATCGGGAGTGTTCGTTGCAAAAAATTCTAACAAGACATCATGGCACGAACTTTTGCATTAGTTGCACCAGTTTGGCGCGTTTTGCAGCAAGTTTCGTGCAGTAGCAAAACGGTGCTAAATGCACGCGAACGGAAAGAAATGCAGAAAAACATGAGTTTAGGGTCCAATGGTGTGGATCGGGAGCGTTCATTGAGAAAAATTCTAACAAAACATCATGGCACGAACTTTTGCATTAATTGCACTAGTTTGGCGCGTTTTGCACCAAGGTAAGTGCAGTAGCGAAATGGTCCCAAATGCACCCAAACAGAAAGAAACGCACCAAAACATGAGTTTAGGGTCCAATGGTGTGGATCGGGATCGTTCGTTGTGAAAAATTCTAATAAGACATCGTGGCACGAACTTTTGCATTAATTGCACCAGTTTGGTGTGTTTTGCACCAAGTTTTGTGTAGTAGCAAAGCCGTTCCGAAAGCGCCCAAATAGAAAGAAACGCACCAAAATATGAATTTACAGTCCTATGGTGTGGATCGGAAGCGTTCGTTGCAAAAAATTCTAACAAGACTTCGTGGCATGAACTTTTGCATTAATTGCACTAGTTTGGCGCATTTTGCACCAAGTTTCGTGCTGTAGCGAAACGGTCCCCAAATAGACCAAAACGGAAAGAAATGCACCAAAACATGAGTTTAGGGTCCAATGGTGTGGATCGGGAGCGCTTGTTGCGAAAAATTCTAATAAGACATTGAGGCACGAACTTTTGCATTAATTGCACCAGTTTTGCGCGTTTTGCAGCAAGATTCGTGTGGAAGTGAAAAGGTTCCAAAAGCTCCCAAACATAATGAAACACACCAAAACATGATTTTAGGGTCCAGTGGTGTGGATCGGGAGCATTCGTTGCAAAAAATTCTAACAAGACATCGCGGCACGAACTTTTGCATTAATTGCACTAGTTTGGCTCGTTTTTGCACCAAGTTTCGTGCAATAGCAAAACGGTTCCAAATGGACCCAAATAGAAAGAAATACACCAAAACATGAGTTTAGGGTGCAATGGTGTAGATCGGGAGCGTTCGTTGCAAAAAATTCTAACAAGACATCATGGCATGAACTTTTGCATTAGTTGCACCAGTTTGGCGCGTTTTGCAGCAAGTTTCGTGCAGTAGCAAAACGGTCCCAAATGCATGCGAACGGAAAGAAACGCAGAAAAACATGAGTTTAGGGTCCAATGGTGTGGATCAGGAGCGTTCATTGAGAAAAATTCTAACAAAACATCGTGGCACGAACTTTTGCATTAATTGCACTAGTTGGACGCGTTTTGCACCAAGGTAAGTGCAAGTAGCGAAATGGTCCCAAATGCACCCAAACAGAAAGAAACGCACGAAAACATGAGTTTAGGGTCCAATGGTGTGGATCGGGATCGTTCGTTGTGAAAAATTCTAACAAGACATCGTGGCACGAACTTTGCATTAATTGCACCAGTTTGGCGCGTTTTGCAGCAAGTTTTATGTAGTAGCAAAGCCGTTCCGAAAGCACCCAAATGGAAAGAAACGCACCAAAATATGAGTTTACAGTCCTATGGTGTGGATCGGAAACGTTCGTTGCAAAAAATTCTAACAAGACTTCGTGGCATGAACTTTTGCATTAATTGCAAATGCAGCCAAACGGAAAGAAAGGAACCAAAACATGAGTTTAGGGTCCAACGGTGTGGATCAGGAGTGTTTGTTGTGAAAGAATTCTAAAAGGACATCGTGGCACGAACTTTTGCATTAATTGCACCAGTTTGGCCTGTTTTGCTTCGAGTTTCGTGGAGTAGCGAAATGGTTCTAAATGCACCGAAACGGGAAGAAACACACCAAAACATGAGTTTTGGGTCCAATGGCGTGGATCAGAAGCGTTCATTGCGAAAAATTCTAACAAGACATCATGGCATGAACTTTTGCATTAATTGCACCAGTTTGGCGCGTTTTGTGTCAAACTTCGTGCAGTAGCGAAACTGCCCCAAATGCACACAAACGGAAAAAAAAACGCACAGAAACATGAGTTTAGTGTCCAATGGTGTGGATCGGGAGCGTTCCTTGTGAAAAATTCTAACAAAACATCATGGCACGAACTTTTGCATTAATTGCACTAGTTTGGCGCGTTTTGCACCAAGGTAAGTGCAGTAGAGAAATGGTCCCAAATGTACCCAAACGGAAAGAAACGCACCAAAACATGAGTTTAGGGTCCAATGGTGTGGATCGGGATCGTTCGTTGTGAAAATTCTAACAGGACATTGCGGCACGAAGTTTTACATTAATTGCACTAGTTTCGCTTGTTTTGCAGATAGTTTTGTGCAATAGAAAACGGTTCCAAATGCGCCCAAACGGAAAGAAACGCACGAAAACATGAGTTTAGGGTCCAATGGTGTGGTTTGGGAGCGTTCGTTGCGAAAAATTCTAACAAGACATCATGGCACGAACATTTGCATTAATTGCACCAGTTTGGCGTGTTTTGCAGCAAGTTTTGTGTAGTAGCAAAACATTTCTGAAAGCAGCCAAACGGAAAGAAACGCACCAAAACATAAGTTTACGATCATATGGTGTGGATCGGAAGCGTTCGTTGCGAAAAATTCTAACAAGACATTGCGGCACGAAGTTTTACATTAATTGCACTAGTTTGGCTTGTTTTGCAGCAAGTTTTGTGCAATAGAAAACGGTTCCAAATGCGCCCAAACGGAAAGAAATGCACGAAAACATGAGTTTAGGGTCCAATTGATAGAGCCGGAGTGTCCGATCTTTCGGTGAGTGGGGATAAATTCGACTTGGCGGAAGATGACCCTCACGATCCGGCTACGACGAGTGAACCCGAAGCGCCAATGCAATCGCTGAACCAACTCCCTGTGGTTACCGACCTTGTTGATGCAAGATCAGCCTGATCACGAAGATCGTTTCCTGTCCGCAATCGAAGAACGAACAAGAAAAGGATGCGAGCAATCTGATTATCTCTCGAAGGTGGAGTTCTGAATACACGAGGACAGCGCTGATTTGCGCGTGTTCAAGAGTAGCTAAAGCTAGATGTAAAACAAAACTCGAGTCTGAATTGAAAAGAAACCTCTCTCTAAATAGAGGGAGAGGGGGCGCAGCCCCTAGGGAAGGGCGGCCAGGAGATGGGGGCGCCGCCCCTGGTGTCCAGGGCAAAGGGGGAGGGCGCAGCCCTAGGCGCCCACACAAGGGCCTCTGTTGGGCCAGCTTCTATTCTTCTGGGCCTTCATTCTTCAGTAGCATGGCGAAGTTCAGTTCTCTTGCACGGGCACGAGTGATTGGCCCAGAAGGTGGCGCCTGGGGGTGGAGGTGCATCTGGAGACGCTGGAGAAGGTGCTGCTGGTGTAGACGTACTCGTGGTGTCCTCATCATCCTCCCCTTCTTGAACTGAAGTCGTCCTCGACGGCAACTCCTCATCCTCGCCCGCATATGGTTTCAAATCTGCAACATTAAAACTAGTGGAAACACCAAACTCCACAGGCAGGTCAAGAACATAAGCATTATCATTAATCTTGGTTAGCACCTTAAAAGGACCAGCAGCACGAGGCATCAATTTAGAACGACGCAAAGTAGGAAAACGATCCTTTCGCAAATGCAACCAAACCATATCACCTGGTTCAAAAGTAACATGTTTTCTTCCTTTACTACCAGCAACCTGATACTTAGCACTAGTAGCAGCAATGTTTTGTTTAGGGTCCAAACCATATCAGCAGTAGCGAAACGGTCCCAAATAGACCCAAACGGAAAGAAACGCACCAAAACATGAGTTTAGGGTCCAATGGTGTGGATCGGGAGCGCTCGTTGCGAAAAATTCTAATAAGACATTGAGGCACGAACTTTTGCATTAATTGCACCAGTTTGGCGTGTTTTGCAGCAAGCTTCGTGTGGAAGTGAAAAGGTTCCAAAAGCACCCAAACGGAATGAAACGCACCAAAACATGATTTTAGGGTCCAATGGTGTGGACCGAGAGCATCCGTTGCAAGAAATTCAAACAAGACATCGCGGCACGAACTTTTGCATTAATTGCACTAGTTTGGCTCATTTTGCACCAAGTTTCATGTAGTAGCGAAACGGTTCCAAATGCACCCAAACGGAAAGAAATGAACCAAAACATGAGTTTAGGGTCCAACGGTGTGGATCAGGAGTGTTTGTTGTGAAAAAAATTCTAAAAGGCCCCAAATGCACACGAACGGAAATAATCGCACAAAAACATGAGTTTAGTGTCCAATGGTGTGGATTGGGAGCGTTCGTTGAGAAAAATTCTAACAAAATATCGTGGCATGAACTTTTGCATTAATTGCAATAGTTTGGCGCGTTTTGCACCAAGGTAAGTGCAGTAGTGAAATGGTCCCAAATGCACCCAAACAGAAAGAAACGCACCAAAACATGAGTTTAGGGTCCAATGGTGTGGATCGGGATCGTTCGTTGTGAAAAATTCTAACAAGACATCGTGGCACGAACTTTTGCATTAATTGCACCAGTTTGGCGCGTTTTGCAGCAAGTTTTGTGTAGTAGCAAAGCCGTACCGAAAGCGCCCAAACGGAAAGAAATGCACCAAAATATGAGTTTACAGTCCTATGGTGTGGATCGGAAGCGTTCGTTGCAAAAAATTATAACAAGACTTCGTGGCATGAACTTTTGCATTAATTGCACTAGTTTGGCGCATTTTGCACCAAGTTTCGTGCAGTAGCGAAACAGTCCCAAATAGACCCAAACGGAAAGAAACGCACCAAAACATGAGTTTAGGGTCCAATGGTGTGGATCGGGAGCGCTCGTTGCGAAAAATTCTAATAAGACATTGAGGCACGAACTTTTGCATTAATTGCACCAGTTTGGCGCGTTTTGCAGCAAGCTTCGTGTGGAAGTGAAAAGGTTCCAAAAGCACCCAAACGGAATGAAACACACCAAAACATGATTTTAGGGTCCAATGGTGTGGATCGGGAGCATTCGTTGCAAAAAATTCTAACAAGACATCGCGGCACGAACTTTTGCATTAATTGCACTAGTTTGGCTCGTTTTGCACCAAATTTCGTGCAATATCAAAACGGTTATAAATGGACCCAAACAGAAAGAAATACACCAAAACATGAGTTTAGGGTGCAATGGTGTAGATCGGGAGCGTTCGTTGCCAAAAATTCTAACAAGACATCATGGCATGAACTTTTGCATTAGCTGCACCAGTTTGGCGCATTTTGCAGCAAGTTTCGTGTAGTAGCAAAACGGTCCCAAATGCATGCAAACGGAAAGAATCGCAGAAAAACATGAGTTTAGGGTCCAATGGTGTGGATCGGGAGCGTTCGTTGAGAAAAATTCTAAGAAAACATCGTGGCACGAACTTTTGCATTAATTGCACTAATTTGGCGCGTTTTGCACCAAGGTAAGTGCAATACGAAATGGTCCCAAATGCACCCAAACAGAAAGAAACGCACCAAAACTTGAGTTTAGGGTCCAATGTTGTGGATCGGGATCATTCGTTGTGAAAAATTCTAACAAGACATCGTGGCACGAACTTTTGCATTAATTACACTAGTTTGGCGCGTTTTGCAGCAAGTTTTCTGTAGTAGCAAAGCCGTTCCGAAAGCGCCCAAATGGAAAGAAACGGACCAAAATATGAGTTTACAGTCCAATGGTGTGGATCGGAAGTGTTCGTTGCAAAAAATTCTAACAAGACTTCGTGGCTTGAACTTTTGCATTAATTGCACTAGTTTGGCGCGTTTTGCACCAAGGTAAGTGCAGTACGAAAATGGTCCCAAATGCACCCAAACAGAAAGAAACGCACCAAAACATGAGTTTAGGGTCCAATGGTGTGGATCGGGATCGTTTGTTGTGAAAAATTCTAACAAGACATCGTGGCACGAACTTTTGCATTAATTGCACCAGTTTGGTGCGTTTTGCAGCAAGTTTTGTGTAGTAGCAAAGCCATTCCGAAAGCGCCCAAACGGAAAGAAACACAACAAAATATGGGTTTACAGTCCTATGGTGTGGATCGGAAGCGTTCGTTGCAAAAAATTCTAACAAGACTTCGTGGCATGAACTTTTGCATTAATTGCACTAGTTTGGCGCATTTTGCACCAAGTTTCGTGCAGTAGCGAAACGGTCCCAAATAGACCCAAATGGAAAGAAACGCACCAAAACATGAGTTTAGGGTCCAATAGTGTGGATCGGGAGCGCTTGTTGCGAAAAATTCTAATAAGACATTGAGGCACGAACTTTTGCATTAATTGCACCAGTTTGGCGTGTTTTGCAGCAAGCTTGGTGTGGAAGTGAAAGGTTCCAAAAGCACCCAAACGGAATGAAACACACCAAAACATGATTTTAGGGTCCAATGGTGTGGATCGGGAGCATTCGTTGCAAAAAATTCTAACAAGACATCGCGGCACGAACTTTTGCATTAATTGCACTAGTTTGGCTCGTTTTGCACCAAGTTTCGTGCAATAGCAAAACGGTTCCAAATGGACCCAAATAGAAAGAAATACACCAAAACATGAGTTTAGGGTGCAATGGTGTAGATCGGGAGCGTTCGTTGCAAAAAATTCTAACAAGACATCATGGCACGAACTTTTGCATTAGTTGCACCAGTTTGGCGCGTTTTGCAGCAAGTTTCGTGCAGTAGCAAAACGGTCCCAAATGCACGCGAACGGAAAGAAATGCAGAAAAACATGAGTTTAGGGTCCAATGGTGTGGATCGGGAGCGTTCATTGAGAAAAATTCTAACAAAACATCATGGCACGAACTTTTGCATTAATTGCACTAGTTTGGCGCGTTTTGCACCAAGGTAAGTGCAGTAGCGAAATGGTCCCAAATGCACCCAAACAGAAAGAAACGCACCAAAACATGAGTTTAGGGTCCAATGGTGTGGATCGGGATCGTTCGTTGTGAAAAATTCTAATAAGACATCGTGGCACGAACTTTTGCATTAATTGCACCAGTTTGGTGCGTTTTGTAGCAAGTTTTGTGTAGTAGCAAAGCCGTTCCGAAAGCGCCCAAACGGAAAGAAACGCACCAAAATATGAGTTTACAGTCCAACGGTGTGGATCGGAAGCGTTCGTTGCAAAAAATTCTAACAAGACTTCGTGGCATGAACTTTTGCATTAATTGCACTAGTTTGGCGCATTTTGCCCCAAGTTTCGTGCAGTAGCGAAACGGTCCCAAATAGACCAAAACGGAAAGAAACGCACCAAAACATGAGTTTAGGGTCCAATGGTGGGGATCGGGAGCGCTTGTTGCAAAAAATTCTAATAAGACATTGAGGCACGAACTTTTGCATTAATTGCACCAGTTTGGCGCGTTTTGCAGCAAGATTCGTGTGGAAGTGAAAAGGTTCCAAAAGCACCCAAACGGAATGAAACACACCAAAACATGATTTTAGGGTCCAATGGTGTGGATCGGGAGCATTCGTTGCAAAAAATTCTAACAAGACATGGCGGCACGAACTTTTGCATTAATTGCACTAGTTTGGCTCGTTTTGCACCAAGTTTCGTGCAATAGCAAAGCGGTTCCAAATGGACCCAAATAGAAAGAAATACACCAAAACATGAGTTTTGGGTGCAATGGTGTAGATCGGGAGCGTTCGTTGCAAAAAATTCTAACAAGACATCATGGCACGAACTTTTGCATTAGTTGCACCAGTTTGGCGCGTTTTGCAGCAAGTTTCGTGCAGTAGCAAAACGGTCCCAAATGCACGCGAACGGAAAGAAATGCAGAAAAACATGAGTTTAGGGTCCAATGGTGTGGATCGGGAGCGTTCATTGAGAAAAATTCTAACAAAACATCATGGCACGAACTTTTGCATTAATTGCACTAGTTTGGCGCGTTTTGCACCAAGGTAAGTGCAGTAGCGAAATGGTCCCAAATGCACCCAAACAGAAAGAAACGCACCAAAACATGAGTTTAGGGTCTAATGGTGTGGATCGGGATCGTTTGTTGTGAAAAATTCTAACAAGACATCGTGGCACGAACTTTTGCATTAATTGCACCAGTTTGGTGCGTTTTGCAGCAAGTTTTGTGTCGTAGCAAAGCCATTCCGAAAGCGCCCAAACGGAAAGAAACACAACAAAATATGGGTTTACAGTCCTATGGTGTGGATCGGAAGCGTTCGTTGCAAAAAATTCTAACAAGACTTCGTGGCATGAACTTTTGCATTAATTGCACTAGTTTGGCGCATTTTGCACCAAGTTTCGTGCAGTAGCGAAACGGTCCCAAATAGACCCAAACGGAAAAAAACGCACCAAAACATGAGTTTAGGGTCCAATAGTGTGGATCGGGAGCGCTTGTTGCGAAAAATTCTAATAAGACATTGAGGCACGAACTTTTGCATTAATTGCACCAGTTTGGCGTGTTTTGCAGCAAGCTTGGTGTGGAAGTGAAAGGTTCCAAAAGCACCCAAACGGAATGAAACACACCAAAACATGATTTTAGGGTCCAATGGTGTGGATCGGGAGCATTCGTTGCAAAAAATTCTAACAAGACATCGCGGCACGAACTTTTGCATTAATTGCACTAGTTTGGCTCGTTTTGCACCAAGTTTCGTGCAATAGCAAAATGGTTCCAAATGGACCCAAATAGAAAGAAATACACCAAAACTTGAGTTTAGGGTGCAATGGTGTAGATCGGGAGCGTTCGTTGCAAAAAATTCTGACAAGACATCATGGCACGAAATTTTGCATTAGTTGCACCAGTTTGGCGCGTTTTTCAGCAAGTTTCGTGCAGTAGCAAAACGGTCCCAAATGCACGCGAACGGAAAGAAACGCAGAAAAACATGAGTTTAGGGTCCAATGGTGTGGATCGAGAGTATTCATTGAGAAAAATTCTAACAAAACATCATGGCACGAACTTTTGCATTAATTGCACTAGTTTGGCACGTTTTGCACCAAGGTAAGTGCAGTAGCGAAATGGTCCCAAATGCACCCAAACAGAAAGAAACGCACCAAAACATGAGTTTAGGGTCCAATGGTGTGGATCGGGATCGTTCGTTGTGAAAAATTCTAACAAGACATCGTGGCACGAACTTTTGCATTAATTGCACCAGTTTGGTGTGTTTGGCACCAAGTTTTGTGTAGTAGCAAAGCCGTTCCGAAAGCGCCCAAATAGAAAGAAACGCACCAAAATATGAGTTTACAGTCCTATGGTGTGGATCGGAAGCGTTCGTTGCAAAAAATTCTAACAAGACTTCGTGGCATGAACTTTTGCATTAATTGCACTAGTTTGGCGCATTTTGCACCAAGTTTCGTGCAGTAGCGAAACGGTCCCAAATAGACCCAAACGGAAAGAAATGCACCAAAACATGAGTTTAGGGTCCAATGGTGTGGATCGGGAGCGCTTGTTGCGAAAAATTCTAATAAGACATTGAGGCACGAACTTTTGCATTAATTGCACCAGTTTGGCGCGTTTTGCAGCAAGATTCGTGTGGAAGTGAAAAGGTTCCAAAAGCACCCAAACGGAATGAAACACACCAAAACATGATTTTAGGGTCCAATGGTGTGGATCGGGAGCATTCGTTGCAAAAAATTCTAACAAGACATGGCGGCACGAACTTTTGCATTAATTGCACTAGTTTGGCTCGTTTTGCACCAAGTTTCGTGCAATAGCAAAGCGGTTCCAAATGGACCCAAATAGAAAGAAATACACCAAAACATGAGTTTTGGGTGCAATGGTGTAGATCGGGAGCGTTCGTTGCAAAAAATTCTAACAAGACATCATGGCACGAACTTTTGCATTAGTTGCACCAGTTTGGCGCGTTTTGCAGCAAGTTTCGTGCAGTAGCAAAACGGTCCCAAATGCACGCGAACGGAAAGAAATGCAGAAAAACATGAGTTTAGGGTCCAATGGTGTGGATCGGGAGCGTTCATTGAGAAAAATTCTAACAAAACATCATGGCACGAACTTTTGCATTAATTGCACTAGTTTGGCGCGTTTTGCACCAAGGTAAGTGCAGTAGCGAAATGGTCCCAAATGCACCCAAACAGAAAGAAACGCACCAAAACATGAGTTTAGGGTCCAATGGTGTGGATCGGGATCGTTTGTTGTGAAAAATTCTAACAAGACATCGTGGCACGAACTTTTGCATTAATTGCACCAGTTTGGTGCGTTTTGCAGCAAGTTTTGTGTAGTAGCAAAGCCATTCCGAAAGCGCCCAAACGGAAAGAAACACAACAAAATATGGGTTTACAGTCCTATGGTGTGGATCGGAAGCGTTCGTTGCAAAAAATTCTAACAAGACTTCGTGGCATGAACTTTTGCATTAATTGCACTAGTTTGGCGCATTTTGCACCAAGTTTCGTGCAGTAGCGAAACGGTCCCAAATAGACCCAAACGGAAAGAAACGCACCAAAACATGAGTTTAGGGTCCAATAGTGTGGATCGGGAGCGCTTGTTGCGAAAAATTCTAATAAGACATTGAGGCACGAACTTTTGCATTAATTGCACCAGTTTGGCGTGTTTTGCAGCAAGCTTGGTGTGGAAGTGAAAGGTTCCAAAAGCACCCAAACGGAATGAAACACACCAAAACATGATTTTAGGGTCCAATGGTGTGGATCGGGAGCATTCGTTTCAAAAAATTCTAACAAGACATCGCGGCACGAACTTTTGCATTAATTGCACTAGTTTGGCTCGTTTTGCACCAAGTTTCGTGCAATAGCAAAACGGTTCCAAATGGACCCAAATAGAAAGAAATACACCAAAACATGAGTTTAGGGTGCAATGGTGTAGATCAGGAGCGTTCGTTGCAAAAAATTCTAAAAAGACATCATGGCACGAAATTTTGCATTAGTTGCACCAGTTTGGCGCGTTTTTCAGCAAGTTTCGTGCAGTAGCAAAACGGTCCCAAATGCACGCGAACGGAAAGAAACGCAGAAAAACATGAGTTTAGGGTCCAATGGTGTGGATCGAGAGTATTCATTGAGAAAAATTCTAACAAGACATCATGGCACGAACTTTTGCATTAGTTGCACCAGTTTGGCGCGTTTTGCAGCAAGTTTCGTGCAGTAGCAAAACGGTGCTAAATGCACGCGAACGGAAAGAAATGCAGAAAAACATGAGTTTAGGGTCCAATGGTGTGGATCGGGAGCGTTCATTGAGAAAAATTCTAACAAAACATCATGGCACGAACTTTTGCATTAATTGCACTAGTTTGGCGCGTTTTGCACCAAGGTAAGTGCAGTAGCGAAATGGTCCCAAATGCACCCAAACAGAAAGAAACACACCAAAACATGAGTTTAGGGTCCAATGGTGTGGATCGGGATCGTTCGTTGTGAAAAATTCTAATAAGACATCGTGGCACGAACTTTTGCATTAATTGCACCAGTTTGGTGTGTTTTGCACCAAGTTTTGTGTAGTAGCAAAGCCGTTCCGAAAGCGCCCAAATAGAAAGAAACGCACCAAAATATGAATTTACAGTCCTATGGTGTGGATCGGAAGCGTTCGTTGCAAAAAATTCTAACAAGACTTCGTGGCATGAACTTTTGCATTAATTGCACTAGTTTGGCGCATTTTGCACCAAGTTTCGTGCTGTAGCGAAACGGTCCCAAATAGACCAAAACGGAAAGAAATGCACCAAAACATGAGTTTAGGGTCCAATGGTGTGGATCGGGAGCGCTTGTTGCGAAAAATTCTAATAAGACATTGAGGCACGAACTTTTGCATTAATTGCACCAGTTTTGCGCGTTTTGCAGCAAGATTCGTGTGGAAGTGAAAAGGTTCCAAAAGCTCCCAAACATAATGAAACACACCAAAACATGATTTTAGGGTCCAGTGGTGTGGATCGGGAGCATTCGTTGCAAAAAATTCTAACAAGACATCGCGGCACGAACTTTTGCATTAATTGCACTAGTTTGGCTCGTTTTGCACCAAGTTTCGTGCAATAGCAAAACGGTTCCAAATGGACCCAAATAGAAAGAAATACACCAAAACATGAGTTTAGGGTGCAATGGTGTAGATCGGGAGCGTTCGTTGCAAAAAATTCTAACAAGACATCATGGCATGAACTTTTGCATTAGTTGCACCAGTTTGGCGCGTTTTGCAGCAAGTTTCGTGCAGTAGCAAAACGGTCCCAAATGCATGCGAACGGAAAGAAACGCAGAAAAACATGAGTTTAGGGTCCAATGGTGTGGATCAGGAGCGTTCATTGAGAAAAATTCTAACAAAACATCGTGGCACGAACTTTTGCATTAATTGCACTAGTTGGACGCGTTTTGCACCAAGGTAAGTGCAGTAGCGAAATGGTCCCAAATGCACCCAAACAGAAAGAAACGCACGAAAACATGAGTTTAGGGTCCAATGGTGTGGATCGGGATCGTTCGTTGTGAAAAATTCTAACAAGACATCGTGGCACGAACTTTGCATTAATTGCACCAGTTTGGCGCGTTTTGCAGCAAGTTTTATGTAGTAGCAAAGCCGTTCCGAAAGCACCCAAATGGAAAGAAACGCACCAAAATATGAGTTTACAGTCCTATGGTGTGGATCGGAAACGTTCGTTGCAAAAAATTCTAACAAGACTTCGTGGCATGAACTTTTGCATTAATTGCAAATGCAGCCAAACGGAAAGAAAGGAACCAAAACATGAGTTTAGGGTCCAACGGTGTGGATCAGGAGTGTTTGTTGTGAAAGAATTCTAAAAGGACATCGTGGCACGAACTTTTGCATTAATTGCACCAGTTTGGCCTGTTTTGCTTCGAGTTTCGTGGAGTAGCGAAATGGTTCTAAATGCACCGAAACGGGAAGAAACACACCAAAACATGAGTTTTGGGTCCAATGGCGTGGATCAGAAGCGTTCATTGCGAAAAATTCTAACAAGACATCATGGCATGAACTTTTGCATTAATTGCACCAGTTTGGCGCGTTTTGTGTCAAACTTCGTGCAGTAGCGAAACTGCCCCAAATGCACACAAACGGAAAAAAAAAACGCACAGAAACATGAGTTTAGTGTCCAATGGTGTGGATCGGGAGCGTTCCTTGTGAAAAATTCTAACAAAACATCATGGCACGAACTTTTGCATTAATTGCACTAGTTTGGCGCGTTTTGCACCAAGGTAAGTGCAGTAGAGAAATGGTCCCAAATGTACCCAAACGGAAAGAAACGCACCAAAACATGAGTTTAGGGTCCAATGGTGTGGATCGGGATCGTTCGTTGTGAAAATTCTAACAGGACATTGCGGCACGAAGTTTTACATTAATTGCACTAGTTTCGCTTGTTTTGCAGATAGTTTTGTGCAATAGAAAACGGTTCCAAATGCGCCCAAACGGAAAGAAACGCACGAAAACATGAGTTTAGGGTCCAATGGTGTGGTTTGGGAGCGTTCGTTGCGAAAAATTCTAACAAGACATCATGGCACGAACATTTGCATTAATTGCACCAGTTTGGCGTGTTTTGCAGCAAGTTTTGTGTAGTAGCAAAACATTTCTGAAAGCAGCCAAACGGAAAGAAACGCACCAAAACATGAGTTTACGATCATATGGTGTGGATCGGAAGCGTTCGTTGCGAAAAATTCTAACAAGACATTGCGGCACGAAGTTTTACATTAATTGCACTAGTTTGGCTTGTTTTGCAGCAAGTTTTGTGCAATAGAAAACGGTTCCAAATGCGCCCAAACGGAAAGAAATGCACGAAAACATGAGTTTAGGGTCCAATTGATAGAGCCGGAGTGCCCGATCTTTCGGTGAGTAGGGATAAATTCGACTTGACGGAAGATGACCCTCACGATCCGACTACGACGAGCGAACCCGAAGCGCCAATGCAATCGCTGAACCAACTTCCTGTGGTTACCGACCTTGTTGATGCAAGATCAGCCTGATCACGAAGATCGTTTCCTGTCCGCAATCGAAGAACGAACAAGAAAAGGATGCGAGCAATCTGATTATCTCTCGAAGGTGGAGTTCTGAATACACGAGGACAGCGCTGTTTTGCGCGTGTTCAAGAGTAGCTAAAGCTAGATGTAAACAAAACTCAAATCTGAATTGAAAAGAAACTTCTCTATAAATAGAGGGAGAGGAGGCGCAGCCCCTAGGGAAGGGCGGCCAGGAGATGGGCGCCGCCCCTGGTGTCCAGGGCAAAGGGGGAGGGCGCAACCCTAGGCGCCCACACAAGGGCCTCTGTTGGGCCAGCTTCTATTCTTCTGGGCCTTCATTCTTCAGTAGCATGACGAAGTTCAATTCTCTTGCACGGGCCCGAGTGATTGGCCCAGAAGGTGGCGCCTGGGGTGGAGGTGCATCTGGAGACGCTAGAGAAGGTGCTGCTGGTGTAGATGTACTCGTGGTGTCCTCATCATCCTCCCCTTCTTGAACTGAAGTCGTCCTCGACGGCAACTCCTCATCCTCGCCCGCATATGGTTTCAAATCTGCAACATTAAAACTAGTGGAAACACCAAACTCCGCAGGCAGGTCAAGAACATAAGCATTATCATTAATCTTGGTTAGCACCTTAAAAGGACCAGCAGCACGAGGCATCAATTTAGAACGACGCAAAGTAGGAAAACGATCCTTTCGCAAATGCAACCAAACCATATCACCTGGTTCAAAAGTAACATGTTTTCTTCCTTTACTACCAGCAACCTGATACTTAGCATTAGTAGCAGCAATGTTTTGTTGTGTTTGTTCATGGAGGTTAAGCATGTGTTCAACATGTGCAACAGCATCTATATGTGGGGCGCCCTCAGCATCAAGCGAAAACAAATCAATAGGCGCCCGAGGAATGTAACCATAAACAATCTGAAAAGGGCACATCTTTGTAGAAGAATGTGTGGCACGATTGTACGCAAATTCAATATGAGGCAAACAATCTTCCCAACGTTTCAAATTTTTGTCTAAAACAGCCCTAAGCATGGTTGACAAAGTTCTATTAACCACCTCAGTTTGTCCATCAGTCTGAGGGTGACAAGTTGTGCTAAACAGCAATTTAGTTCCCAATTTATTCCAAAGTGATCTCCAAAAATGACTGAGAAACTTAGCATCACGATCAGAGACTATTGTATGCGGAATACCATGCAAACGAATAATCTCTCGAAAGAACAATTCAGCGACACTGTTAGCATCATCAGTTTTATGACATGGTATAAAATGAGCCATTTTGGAGAATCTATCAACAACCACGAAAATACTATCCCTCCCCTTCTTAGTTCTAGGCAATCCCAAAACAAAGTCCATAGAAATATCAAGCCAAGGAGAAGTAGGGACAGGCAAAGGCATATACAAACCATGGTTGTTCAGTCGTGACTTAGCTTTCTGACAAGTAGTGCAGCGGGCAACAAGGCGCTCGACATCACGGCGCATCCGGGGCCAAAAGAAGTGGGCGGCCAGCACCTCATGCGTCTTGTAGACGCCAAAGTGTCCCATGAGACCGCCTCCGTGTGCTTCCTGTAACAACAAAAGACGAACCGAGCTTGCTGGAATACACAGCTTGTTAGCGCGAAACAGGAACCCATCCTGCATGTGAAATTTGCCCCATGGTTTGCCATTCATACAATGAGCTAAGACATCTTTAAAATCAGAATCATCGACATATTGATCTTTCACAGTTTGCAAGCCAAAGATTTTAAAATCTAACTGGGATAGCATGGTATATCGACGAGACAAAGCATCAGCAATGACATTTTCCTTCCCATTCTTGTGTTTAATAATGTAAGGGAAAGACTCAATGAATTCTACCCAATTAGCATGACGACGATTCAGATTTGTTTGGGTACGAATATGTTTCAAAGCCTCATGATCAGAATGGATTATAAACTCGCGATGCCAAAGATAGTGCTGCCATGTTTGCAAAGTGCGAACTAAAGCATAAAGCTCCTTATCATAAGTAGAATATCTCAGGTTAGCACCGCTTAATTTCTCACTAAAATAAGCAACCGGTTTTCCTTCTTGTAACAAAACAGCACCTAGCCCAATACCGCTAGCATCACATTCAAGCTCAAACACTTTATTAAAATCAGGCAATTGCAAGAGAGGAGCATGTGTTAACTTATCTTTCAAAGTGTTGAACGCTACCTCCTGCGAGTCGCCCCAAGCAAATGGCGCACCTTTCTTTGTAAGCTCGTGCAAAGGGGCTGCAATGGAACTAAAGTCACGGACGAACCTACGGTAAAAACCGGCAAGTCCAAGAAAGCTCCGAATTTGTGTGACCGTCGTCGGTGTAGGCCATTCCCGAATGGCATCAATCTTGCTGCTGTCCACCTCAATGCCCTGTGGAGTAACAACATAGCCAAGAAACGAGACACGTTGTGTGCAAAAGATGCATTTTTCTATGTTTCCAAACAAGTGAGCAGTACGCAACGCATCAAAAACAGCACGCAAATGTTCTAAATGTTCTTGCATAGACTTGCTGTAAATCAGGATATCATCAAAATAGACAACAACGAACAATCCTATGAAAGGCCTTAGAACTTCATTCATTAAGCGCATAAAGGTACTGGGAGCATTAGTCAATCCAAACGGCATAACCAACCATTCATATAACCCAAATTTCGTTTTAAAAGCCGTTTTCCATTCATCACCCAGTTTCATTCTAATCTGGTGGTAACCACTACGCAAATCAATCTTAGTGAAAATAATGGCACCACTAAGCTCATCTAGCATATCATCAAGGCGTGGTATAGGATATCGATAACGAATGGTGATGTTATTAATAGCACGACAGTCTACACACATACGCCATGATCCATCTTTCTTTGGAACAAGTAACACAGGAACTGAGCAAGGGCTAAGAGACTCACGGATGTAACCCTTGTCGAGCAACGCCTGTACCTGGCGCTGGATCTCCTTCGTCTCATCTGGATTTGTACGGTACGGTGCGCGGTTCGGAAGCTGTGCGCCTGGAATGAGATCAATCTGGTGCTCAATACCACGGAGTGGTGGAAGACCCGATGGCAAGTCCTTGGGAAAGACATCAGCGTACTCCTGCAAAAGGTTAGCAACCACAGGGGGAATATCCAAAGACGGTGCATCATCGAGTGAAACGAGCACACTATAGCATACAAGTGCATAGCAGGGCAAATGAGCATCGCAGAGATCATCAAAATCAGCACGTGTAGCAAGTAAAACAGGAGCATTCAACTTGATTTCAGAATTAGAGGGCGATGGTGATGGTTCAAGTTGTTTAGCATTCCTAGCAGCTCGAGCAAGATCATCTTGAACAATTTGTTCAGGTGTCATTGGATGTATAATTATTTTCTGACCCTTAAACATGAAAGAATAATGATTTGAACGACCATGATGCAAGCTATCAGTATCGTATTGCCAAGGTCTACCAAGTAACAAAGAGCATGCTTCCATGGGAATAACATCACAATCGACAAAATCAGAATAAGCACCCATGGAGAAAGGGACACGCACCGACCGTGTTACTCTAAGTTTTCCACCATCATTAAGCCACTGAATGTGATATGGATTCGGATGCTTACGAGTGGGTAATGACAACTTCTCGACCAGCACGGTACTCGCCAAGTTGTTGCAGCTGCCGCTGTCGATGATGATGCGAATCGACCGCTCCTGCACAACGCCCTTTGTATGGAACAGAGTGTGTCGCTGATTTTTCTCAGGCTGGGCGACCTGTGTACTAAGAACACGCTGCACAACAAGATTTTCATACCTATCCGCATCGCCCGGGGTGACATGTACCTCCTCATTAGCTGCATGGTCAGTGGCAAGCATAGCATGTCGAGGTTCTTCGGAATCACTTTCAGAAGAGTACTCACCATTGTCACGGATAAGCAAGGTACGCTTGTTTGGGCAGTCCCGAATCATGTGCCCAAATCCTTTGCAACGATGGCACTGAATATCCCGTGTACGTCCTGTGGAAGGAACAGCGCCTGTGGGAGAGGGTGCTGCAGGTTTGGCCGACCCCTCGCGTGGTGTACTGCTGGTCGTGGATGACGCAGGTAGAGCAGGCGCTGAGCTGGTTGCCGGCCTTCTTCCTGCAAAAGAGTTAGGATATGTCTTCGAACGACGTCCCTGCACTTCACGTTCAGCTTTGCAAGCATATGCAAACAATGTGGTCATATCAGAATATTCTTTATAATCAAGGATGTCCTGAATTTCGCGGTTCAAACCACCGCGAAAACGAGCCATAGCAGCGTCATCTGTCTCAAACAAACCACAACGAATCATACCTTTTTGTAACTCCTGATAATAGTCCTCAACAGACTGTTGACCTTGTCGAAAGCACTGCATTTTTTCAAGCAAATCTCGTGCATAATATGAAGGGACAAATCTGTGTCGCATGGCAACTTTTAATTGAGTCCAAGTGGTGGGAGTGGGATGTTTTTGTTTATATTCACGCCACCAAATTAAAGCAAAATCAGTAAATTCACTAATAGCAGCTTTAACTTGAGAATTAACAGGAATATCATGGCATGAAAATTTCTGGTCGACCTCTAGTTCCCAATCAAGATATGCAGCAGGATCATATTTGCCATTAAAAGACGGAATTTTAAATTTAATCTTAGCAAATGAGTCATTAGGTTGATGACGTACCACACGGCGGGCACGACCGGTGCGAGTACCCTCTTCCTGTTCCGTGTCACCGCCATAATCTTTCTGTAACTCTGTG
The DNA here is from genome assembly GCF_016808335.1 of Panicum virgatum. Lineage (NCBI taxonomy): Eukaryota > Viridiplantae > Streptophyta > Magnoliopsida > Poales > Poaceae > Panicum > Panicum virgatum. The sequence continues at coordinate 21,383,376 of NC_053145.1, forward strand.
ATCGATGTGGACAATGTGTCGAGCCGTGCCACGATGGTGTCGAGCGTGGTCTTAGCGGCCATCTGAGCGAGGTCGAGCTGATCGAACCTCTCGGTCGATGACGTGATCGTCGAGTCAAGCCGTTCATGCATCGTCTTCATGTCCGCGGCCAGTCCATCAACTCGTGTCCGCATGTCCTGCAGCTTTTCATCCGTCATGCCTTCGTCTCCTGCCATAGTTAGCGCAAACACAAAAACAAAGCCTACGACAACAAGGGTGTAACGGTTCACAAGGCGCTCACAGTAGTGCTGTTATCAAATTCTTATCCGTTCTTACCAAGCACACAGGGGTGATCTGCAACCAATAGGTAGAACCGGCGAAAGATTGGAGGAGCGATTGCCTGGAGAAACAAAGTCTGCTCGTCGTAGAACTATGTGGGGTTCTGGGTAGGCTGCACTCAATGCAAGGGTTAGCACAATCAAACAATAATGCAAGGTTGAATTATAGTGCCAAACACGTAATCAAAGCTGCTGGAAACAAGGTGTAAAAATTGAGCAAGGGTATGGGGAAAAGGAAAAACACAAAAGTGAAGAACAAGGAGGGGCGCACACCTAGGCGTCCTGCGTGATGTGCCCAAATGAGGTAACCTCCGTTCTGTTTCCCTGTTTTTTTTTTTGTTTCTGTTTTTTTTTTTTTTTTTGTTTCTGTTTTTTTTTTTTTTTTTTTTCCGGAGAAACTCACAAACTGATTATATGAGCAAAGGAATACAAATGAGCAAGTTACCACACACACTTTTCAGGAAAAGTAGGGGTATTCCGGTAACAAGAAGATACTCTCTCTCTCTCTCTCTCAAGATCCGGGTGTCCCTTTGTATGGTAGGACTGCCGAGGCAACCAAGACTTTCTCAATTGAAGTCGATCAGGATTAGGCAAACCTTTTAAACTTGCTAAAAGGAATACACAACCGGTGGACAGGGAGGTGTGATCCGAAACAGAAAAAGGAAAGGGGTGGAGGCGTCGGCGCGTGAGAGGCGCGACCAGAAATCACGCACGCGGTTGTGTTTCTCTCTTTCCTTTTTTTTTTGACTTGCCAAACACACAAGGCAGGGGAGGGCGATCAGGGGCAGAGAGATGGTGGCGGCGCTAGGGTTAGACGAAAAGAAAACAAGGATAGAACACAAAGTAACCAGCAACAATTGAACGCGTAAGCACACAAATTCAACAATGCAAATTATTGAAAGAAAGTGCAAGGCTCAAAAGGGTGCTGGGACAAGGATCTAACCTGATAATAATTTTTTTTTTGGTTTTGTGGACTGTAGGAAAGGGAAAAACACTAGATAAACTCACCGATCAACCTGGAAACCTGATACCACTTGATAGAGCCGGAGTGCCCGATCTTTCGGTGAGTAGGGATAAATTCGACTTGACGGAAGATGACCCTCACGATCCGACTACGACGAGCGAACCCGAAGCGCCAATGCAATCGCTGAACCAACTTCCTGTGGTTACCGACCTTGTTGATGCAAGATCAGCCTGATCACGAAGATCGTTTCCTGTCCGCAATCGAAGAACGAACAAGAAAAGGATGCGAGCAATCTGATTATCTCTCGAAGGTGGAGTTCTGAATACACGAGGACAGCGCTGTTTTGCGCGTGTTCCTGAGTAGCTAAAGCTAGATGTAAACAAAACTCAAATCTGAATTGAAAAGAAACTTCTCTATAAATAGAGGGAGAGGAGGCGCAGCCCCTAGGGAAGGGCGGCCAGGAGATGGGGCGCCGCCCCTGGTGTCCAGGGCAAAGGGGGAGGGCGCAACCCTAGGCGCCCACACAAGGGCCTCTGTTGGGCCAGCTTCTATTCTTCTGGGCCTTCATTCTTCAGTAGCATGACGAAGTTCAATTCTCTTGCACGGGCCCGAGTGATTGGCCCAGAAGGTGGCGCCTGGGGTGGAGGTGCATCTGGAGACGCTAGAGAAGGTGCTGCTGGTGTAGATGTACTCGTGGTGTCCTCATCAAAGACATCGCGGCACGAACTTTTGCATTAATTGCACTAGTTTGGCTCGTTTTGCACCAAGTTTCGTGCAATAGCAAAACGGTTCCAAATGGACCCAAATAGAAAGAAATACACCAAAACATGAGTTTAGGGTGCAATGGTGTAGATCGGGAGCGTTCGTTGCAAAAAATTCTAACAAGACATCATGGCATGAACTTTTGCATTAGTTGCACCAGTTTGGCGCGTTTTGCAGCAAGTTTCGTGCAGTAGCAAAACAGTCCCAAATGCATGCGAACGGAAAGAAACGCAGAAAAACATGAGTTTAGGGTCCAATGGTGTGGATCAGGAGCGTTCATTGAGCAAAATTCTAACAAAACATCGTGACACGAACTTTTGCATTAATTGCACTAGTTGGACGCGTTTTGCACCAAGGTAAGTGCAGTAGCGAAATGGTCCCAAATGCACCCAAACAGAAAGAAACGCACGAAAACATGAGTTTAGGGTCCAATGGTGTGGATCGGGATCGTTCGTTGTGAAAAATTCTAACAAGACATCGTGGCACGAACTTTGCATTAATTGCACCAGTTTGGCGCGTTTTGCAGCAAGTTTTATGTAGTAGCAAAGCCGTTCCGAAAGCACCCAAATGGAAAGAAACGCACCAAAATATGAGTTTACAGTCCTATGGTGTGGATCGGAAACGTTCGTTGCAAAAAATTCTAACAAGACTTCGTGGCATGAACTTTTGCATTAATTGCAAATGCAGCCAAACGGAAAGAAAGGAACCAAAACATGAGTTTAGGGTCCAACGGTGTGGATCAGGAGTGTTTGTTGTGAAAGAATTCTAAAAGGACATCGTGGCACGAACTTTTGCATTAATTGCACCAGTTTGGCCTGTTTTGCTTCGAGTTTCGTGGAGTAGCGAAATGGTTCTAAATGCACCCAAACGGGAAGAAACACACCAAAACATGAGTTTTGGGTCCAATGGCGTGGATCAGAAGCGTTCATTGCGAAAAATTCTAACAAGACATCATGGCATGAACTTTTGCATTAATTGCACCAGTTTGGCGCGTTTTGTGTCAAACTTCGTGCAGTAGCGAAACTGCCCCAAATGCACACAAACGGAAAAAAAAAACGCACAGAAACATGAGTTTAGTGTCCAATGGTGTGGATCGGGAGCGTTCCTTGTGAAAAATTCTAACAAAACATCATGGCACGAACTTTTGCATTAATTGCACTAGTTTGGCGCGTTTTGCACCAAGGTAAGTGCAGTAGAGAAATGGTCCCAAATGTACCCAAACGGAAAGAAACGCACCAAAACATGAGTTTAGGGTCCAATGGTGTGGATCGGGATCGTTCGTTGTGAAAATTCTAACAGGACATTGCGGCACGAAGTTTTACATTAATTGCACTAGTTTCGCTTGTTTTGCAGATAGTTTTGTGCAATAGAAAATGGTTCCAAATGCGCCCAAACGGAAAGAAACGCACGAAAACATGAGTTTAGGGTCCAATGGTGTGGTTCGGGAGCGTTCGTTGCGAAAAATTCTAACAAGACATCATGGCACGAACATTTGCATTAATTGCACCAGTTTGGCGTGTTTTGCAGCAAGTTTTGTGTAGTAGCAAAACATTTCTGAAAGCAGCCAAACGGAAAGAAACGCACCAAAACATGAGTTTACGATCATATGGTGTGGATCGGAAGCGTTCGTTGCGAAAAATTCTAACAAGACATTGCTGCACGAAGTTTTACATTAATTGCACTAGTTTGGCTTGTTTTGCAGCAAGTTTTGTGCAATAGAAAACAGTTCCAAATGCGCCCAAACGGAAAGAAATGCACGAAAACATGAGTTTAGGGTCCAATTGATAGAGCCGGAGTGTCCGATCTTTCGGTGAGTGGGGATAAATTCGACTTGGCGGAAGATGACCCTCACGATCCGGCTACGACGAGTGAACCCGAAGCGCCAATGCAATCGCTGAACCAACTCCCTGTGGTTACCGACCTTGTTGATGCAAGATCAGCCTGATCACGAAGATCGTTTCCTGTCCGCAATCGAAGAACGAACAAGAAAAGGATGCGAGCAATCTGATTATCTCTCGAAGGTGGAGTTCTGAATACACGAGGACAGCGCTGATTTGCGCGTGTTCAAGAGTAGCTAAAGCTAGATGTAAAACAAAACTCGAGTCTGAATTGAAAAGAAACCTCTCTCTAAATAGAGGGAGAGGGGGCGCAGCCCCTAGGGAAGGGCGGCCAGGAGATGGGGGCGCCGCCCCTGGTGTCCAGGGCAAAGGGGGAGGGCGCAGCCCTAGGCGCCCACACAAGGGCCTCTGTTGGGCCAGCTTCTATTCTTCTGGGCCTTCATTCTTCAGTAGCATGGCGAAGTTCAGTTCTCTTGCACGGGCACGAGTGATTGGCCCAGAAGGTGGCGCCTGGGGGTGGAGGTGCATCTGGAGACGCTGGAGAAGGTGCTGCTGGTGTAGACGTACTCGTGGTGTCCTCATCATCCTCCCCTTCTTGAACTGAAGTCGTCCTCGACGGCAACTCCTCATCCTCGCCCGCATATGGTTTCAAATCTGCAACATTAAAACTAGTGGAAACACCAAACTCCACAGGCAGGTCAAGAACATAAGCATTATCATTAATCTTGGTTAGCACCTTAAAAGGACCAGCAGCACGAGGCATCAATTTAGAACGACGCAAAGTAGGAAAACGATCCTTTCGCAAATGCAACCAAACCATATCACCTGGTTCAAAAGTAACATGTTTTCTTCCTTTACTACCAGCAACCTGATACTTAGCACTAGTAGCAGCAATGTTTTGTTTAGGGTCCAAACCATATCAGCAGTAGCGAAACGGTCCCAAATAGACCCAAACGGAAAGAAACGCACCAAAACATGAGTTTAGGGTCCAATGGTGTGGATCGGGAGCGCTCGTTGCGAAAAATTCTAATAAGACATTGAGGCACGAACTTTTGCATTAATTGCACCAGTTTGGCGTGTTTTGCAGCAAGCTTCGTGTGGAAGTGAAAAGGTTCCAAAAGCACCCAAACGGAATGAAACGCACCAAAACATGATTTTAGGGTCCAATGGTGTGGACCGAGAGCATCCGTTGCAAGAAATTCAAACAAGACATCGCGGCACGAACTTTTGCATTAATTGCACTAGTTTGGCTCATTTTGCACCAAGTTTCATGTAGTAGCGAAACGGTTCCAAATGCACCCAAACGGAAAGAAATGAACCAAAACATGAGTTTAGGGTCCAACGGTGTGGATCAGGAGTGTTTGTTGTGAAAAAAATTCTAAAAGGCCCCAAATGCACACGAACGGAAATAATCGCACAAAAACATGAGTTTAGTGTCCAATGGTGTGGATTGGGAGCGTTCGTTGAGAAAAATTCTAACAAAATATCGTGGCATGAACTTTTGCATTAATTGCAATAGTTTGGCGCGTTTTGCACCAAGGTAAGTGCAGTAGTGAAATGGTCCCAAATGCACCCAAACAGAAAGAAACGCACCAAAACATGAGTTTAGGGTCCAATGGTGTGGATCGGGATCGTTCGTTGTGAAAAATTCTAACAAGACATCGTGGCACGAACTTTTGCATTAATTGCACCAGTTTGGCGCGTTTTGCAGCAAGTTTTGTGTAGTAGCAAAGCCGTTCCGAAAGCGCCCAAACGGAAAGAAATGCACCAAAATATGAGTTTACAGTCCTATGGTGTGGATCGGAAGCGTTCGTTGCAAAAAATTATAACAAGACTTCGTGGCATGAACATTTGCATTAATTGCACTAGTTTGGCGCATTTTGCACCAAGTTTCGTGCAGTAGCGAAACAGTCCCAAATAGACCCAAACGGAAAGAAACGCACCAAAACATGAGTTTAGGGTCCAATGGTGTGGATCGGGAGCGCTCGTTGCGAAAAATTCTAATAAGACATTGAGGCACGAACTTTTGCATTAATTGCACCAGTTTGGCGCGTTTTGCAGCAAGCTTCGTGTGGAAGTGAAAAGGTTCCAAAAGCACCCAAACGGAATGAAACACACCAAAACATGATTTTAGGGTCCAATGGTGTGGATCGGGAGCATTCGTTGCAAAAAATTCTAACAAGACATCGCGGCACGAACTTTTGCATTAATTGCACTAGTTTGGCTCGTTTTGCACCAAATTTCGTGCAATATCAAAACGGTTATAAATGGACCCAAACAGAAAGAAATACACCAAAACATGAGTTTAGGGTGCAATGGTGTAGATCGGGAGCGTTCGTTACCAAAAATTCTAACAAGACATCATGGCATGAACTTTTGCATTAGTTGCACCAGTTTGGCGCATTTTGCAGCAAGTTTCGTGTAGTAGCAAAACGGTCCCAAATGCATGCAAACGGAAAGAATCGCAGAAAAACATGAGTTTAGGGTCCAATGGTGTGGATCGGGAGCGTTCGTTGAGAAAAATTCTAAGAAAACATCGTGGCACGAACTTTTGCATTAATTGCACTAATTTGGCGCGTTTTGCACCAAGGTAAGTGCAGTACGAAATGGTCCCAAATGCACCCAAACAGAAAGAAACGCACTAAAACTTGAGTTTAGGGTCCAATGTTGTGGATCGGGATCATTCGTTGTGAAAAATTCTAACAAGACATCGTGGCACGAACTTTTGCATTAATTACACTAGTTTGGCGCGTTTTGCAGCAAGTTTTCTGTAGTAGCAAAGCCGTTCCGAAAGCGCCCAAATGGAAAGAAACGGACCAAAATATGAGTTTACAGTCCAATGGTGTGGATCGGAAGTGTTCGTTGCAAAAAATTCTAACAAGACTTCGTGGCTTGAACTTTTGCATTAATTGCACTAGTTTGGCGCGTTTTGCACCAAGGTAAGTGCAGTACGAAATGGTCCCAAATGCACCCAAACAGAAAGAAACGCACCAAAACATGAGTTTAGGGTCCAATGGTGTGGATCGGGATCGTTTGTTGTGAAAAATTCTAACAAGACATCGTGGCACGAACTTTTGCATTAATTGCACCAGTTTGGTGCGTTTTGCAGCAAGTTTTGTGTAGTAGCAAAGCCATTCCGAAAGCGCCCAAACGGAAAGAAACACAACAAAATATGGGTTTACAGTCCTATGGTGTGGATCGGAAGCGTTCATTGCAAAAAATTCTAACAAGACTTCGTGGCATGAACTTTTGCATTAATTGCACTAGTTTGGCGCATTTTGCACCAAATTTCGTGCAGTAGCGAAACGGTCCCAAATAGACCCAAACGGAAAGAAACGCACCAAAACATGAGTTTAGGGTCCAATAGTGTGGATCGGGAGCGCTTGTCGCGAAAAATTCTAATAAGACATTGAGGCACGAACTTTTGCATTAATTGCACCAGTTTGGCGTGTTTTGCAGCAAGCTTGGTGTGGAAGTGAAAGGTTCCAAAAGCACCCAAACGGAATGAAACACACCAAAACATGATTTTAGGGTCCAATGGTGTGGATCGGGAGCATTCGTTGCAAAAAATTCTAACAAGACATCGCGGCACGAACTTTTGCATTAATTGCACTAGTTTGGCTCGTTTTGCACCAAGTTTCGTGCAATAGCAAAACGGTTCCAAATGGACCCAAATAGAAAGAAATACACCAAAACATGAGTTTAGGGTGCAATGGTGTAGATCGGGAGCGTTCGTTGCAAAAAATTCTAACAAGACATCATGGCACGAACTTTTGCATTAGTTGCACCAGTTTGGCGCGTTTTGCAGCAAGTTTCGTGCAGTAGCAAAACGGTCCCAAATGCACGCGAACGGAAAGAAATGCAGAAAAACATGAGTTTAGGGTCCAATGGTGTGGATCGGGAGCGTTCATTGAGAAAAATTCTAACAAAACATCATGGCACGAACTTTTGCATTAATTGCACTAGTTTGGCGCGTTTTGCACCAAGGTAAGTGCAGTAGCGAAATGGTCCCAAATGCACCCAAACAGAAAGAAACGCACCAAAACATGAGTTTAGGGTCCAATGGTGTGGATCGGGATCGTTCGTTGTGAAAAATTCTAATAAGACATCGTGGCACGAACTTTTGCATTAATTGCACTAGTTTGGTGCATTTTGTAGCAAGTTTTGTGTAGTAGCAAAGCCGTTCCGAAAGCGCCCAAACGGAAAGAAACGCACCAAAATATGAGTTTACAGTCCAACGGTGTGGATCGGAAGCGTTCGTTGCAAAAAATTCTAACAAGACTTCGTGGCATGAACTTTTGCATTAATTGCACTAGTTTGGCGCATTTTGCCCCAAGTTTCGTGCAGTAGCGAAACGGTCCCAAATAGACCAAAACGGAAAGAAACGCACCAAAACATGAGTTTAGGGTCCAATGGTGGGGATCGGGAGCACTTGTTGCAAAAAATTCTAATAAGACATTGAGGCACGAACTTTTACATTAATTGCACCAGTTTGGCGCGTTTTGCAGCAAGATTCGTGTAGAAGTGAAAAGGTTCCAAAAGCACCCAAATGGAATGAAACACACCAAAACATGATTTTAGGGTCCAATGGTGTGGATCGGGAGCATTCGTTGCAAAAAATTCTAACAAGACATGGCGGCACGAACTTTTGCATTAATTGCACTAGTTTGGCTCGTTTTGCACCAAGTTTCGTGCAATAGCAAAGCGGTTCCAAATGGACCCAAATAGAAAGAAATACACCAAAACATGAGTTTTGGGTGCAATGGTGTAGATCGGGAGCGTTCGTTGCAAAAAATTCTAACAAGACATCATGGCACGAACTTTTGCATTAGTTGCACCAGTTTGGCGCGTTTTGCAGCAAGTTTCGTGCAGTAGCAAAACGGTCCCAAATGCACGCGAATGGAAAGAAACGCAGAAAAACATGAGTTTAGGGTCCAATGGTGTGGATCGGGAGCGTTCATTAAGAAAAATTCTAACAAAACATCATGGCACGAACTTTTGCATTAATTTCACTAGTTTGGCGCGTTTTGCACCAAGGTAAGTGCAGTAGCGAAATGGTCCCAAATGCACCCAAACAGAAAGAAACGCAGCAAAACATGAGTTTAGGGTCCAATGGTGTGGATCGGGATCGTTCGTTGTCAAAAATTCTAATAAGACATCGTGGCACGAACTTTTGCATTAATTGCACCAGTTTGGTGCATTTTGCAGCAAGTTTTGTGTAGTAGCAAAGCCGTTCCGAAAGCGCCCAAACGGAAAGAAACGCACCAAAATATGAGTTTACAGTCCTATGGTGTGGATCGGAAGCGTTCGTTGCAAAAAATTCTAACAAGACTTCGTGGCATGAACTTTTGCATTAATTGCACTAGTTTGGCGCATTTTGCACCAAGTTTCGTGCAGTAGCGAAACGGTCCCAAATAGACCCAAACGGAAAGAAACGCACCAAAACATGAGTTTAGGATGCAATGGTGTGGACCGGGAGCATTCGTTGCAAAAATTCTAATAAGACATCGTGGCATGAACTTTTGCATTAGTTGCACCAGTTTGGCGCGTTTTGCAGCAAGTTTCGTGCAGTAGCAAAACGGTCCCAAATGCACGCGAACGGAAAGAAACGTAGAAAAACATGAGTTTAGGGTCCAATGGCATGGATCGGGAGCGTTCGTTGAGAAAAATTCAAACCAAACATCGTGGCACGAACTTCTGCATTAATTGCACCAGTTTGGCGCGTTTTGCAGTAAGTTTCGTGTTGTAGCGAAATGGTCCCAAATGCACCCAAACAGAATGAAACGCACCAAAACATGACTTTAGGGTCCATTGGTGTGGATCGGGATCATTTGTTGTGAAAAATTCTATCAAGACATCGTGGCACGAACTTTTGCATTAATTGCACCAGTTTGGCGCGTTTTGCAGCAAGTTTTGTGTTGTAGCAAAGCCGTTCCGAAAGCACCCAAACGGAAAGAAACGCACCAAAATATCAGTTTACAGTCCTATGGTGTGGATCGGAAGCGTTCGTTGCAAAAAATTCTAACAAGACTTCGTGGCATGAAATTTTGCATTAATTGCACCAGTTTGGCGCATTTTGCACCATGTTTCATGCAGTAGCGAAACGGTCCCAAATGGACCCAAACAGAAAGAAAAGCACCAAAACATGAGTTTAGAGTCCAATGGTGTGGATCGAGAGCGCTCGTTGCGAAAAATTCTAAAAAGACATTGAGGAACAAACTTTTGCATTAATTGCACCAGTTTGGCTCGTTTTGCACCAAGTTTCGTGCAATAGCAAAACGGTTCCAAATGGACCCAAACGAAAGAAATGAACCAAAATATGAGCTTAGGATGCAATGGTGTGGATCGGGATTATTTGTTGCCAAAAATTCTTACAAGACATCATGGCACAAACTATTGCATTATTTGCACCAGTTTGGCGCGTTTTGAACCAAGCTTCGTGCAGTAGCGAAACGGTCCCAAATGCACCCAAACAGAAAGAAACGCACCAAAACATGAGTTTAGAGTGCAATGGTGTGGATTGGGAGTGTTCGTTGTGAAAAATTCTAAAAAGACATTGAGGCACGAACTTTTGCATTAATTGCACCAGTTTGGCGCGTTTTGCAGCAAGCTTCGTGCGGAAGTGAAAAGGTTCCAAAAGCACCCAAATGGAATGAAACACACCAAAACATGATTTTAGGGTCCAATGGTGTGGATCGGAAGCATTCGTTGCGAAAAATTCTAACAAGACATCGCGGCACGAACTTTTGCATTAATTGCACTAGTTTGGCTCGTTTAGCACCAAGTTTCGTGCAATAGCAAAACGGTTCCAAATGGACCCAAACGGAAAGAAATACACCAATACATGAGTTTAGGGTGCAATGGTGTGGACCGGGAGCATTCGTTGTGAAAAATTCTGACAAGACATCGTGGCACGAACTTTTGCATTAATTGCACCAGTTTGGTGTGTTTTGCAGCAAGTTTTGTGTAGTAGCAAAGCCGTTCCGAAAGCGCCCAAACGGAAAGAAACGCACCAAAATATGAGTTTACAGTCCTATGTTGTGGATCGGAAGCGTTCGTTGCAAAAAATTCTAACAAGACTTCGTGGCATGAACTTTTGCATTAATTGCACTAGTTTGGCGCATTTTGCCCCAAGTTTCGTGCAGTAGCGAAACGGTCCCAAATAGACCAAAACGGAAAGAAACGCACCAAAACATGAGTTTAGGGTCCAATGGTGGGGATCGGGAGCGCTTATTGCAAAAAATTCTAATAAGACATTGAGGCACGAACTTTTGCATTAATTGCACCAGTTTGGCGCGTTTTGCACCAAGATTCGTGTGGAAGTGAAAAGGTTCCAAAAGCACCCAAATGGAATGAAACACACCAAAACATGATTTTAGGGTCCAATGGTGTGGATCGGGAGCATTCGTTGCAAAAAATTCTAACAAGACATGGCGGCACGAACTTTTGCATTAATTGCACTAGTTTGGCTCGTTTTGCACCAAGTTTCGTGCAATAGCAAAGCGGTTCCAAATGGACCCAAATAGAAAGAAATACACCAAAACATGAGTTTTGGGTGCAATGGTGTAGATCGGGAGCGTTCGTTGCAAAAAATTCTAACAAGACATCATGGCACGAACTTTTGCATTAGTTGCACCAGTTTGGCGCGTTTTGCAGCAAGTTTCGTGCAGTAGCAAAACGGTCCCAAATGCACGCGAATGGAAAGAAACGCAGAAAAACATGAGTTTAGGGTCCAATGGTGTGGATCGCGAGCGTTCATTAAGAAAAATTCTAACAAAACATCATGGCACGAACTTTTGCATTAATTTCACTAGTTTGGCGCGTTTTGCACCAAGGTAAGTGCAGTAGCGAAATGGTCCCAAATGCACCCAAACAGAAAGAAACGCAGCAAAACATGAGTTTAGGGTCCAATGGTGTGGATCGGGATCGTTCGTTGTCAAAAATTCTAATAAGACATCGTGGCACGAACTTTTGCATTAATTGCACCAGTTTGGTGCATTTTGCAGCAAGTTTTGTGTAGTAGCAAAGCCGTTCCGAAAGCGCCCAAACGGAAAGAAACGCACCAAAATATGAGTTTACAGTCCTATGGTGTGGATCGGAAGCGTTCGTTGCAAAAAATTCTAACAAGACTTCGTGGCATGAACTTTTGCATTAATTGCACTAGTTTGGCGCATTTTGCACCAAGTTTCGTGCAGTAGCGAAACGGTCCCAAATAGACCCAAACGGAAAGAAACGCACCAAAACATGAGTTTAGGATGCAATGGTGTGGACCGGGAGCATTCGTTGCAAAAATTCTAATAAGACATCGTGGCATGAACTTTTGCATTAGTTGCACCAGTTTGGCGCGTTTTGCAGCAAGTTTCGTGCAGTAGCAAAACGGTCCCAAATGCACGCGAACGGAAAGAAACGTAGAAAAACATGAGTTTAGGGTCCAATGGCATGGATCGGGAGCGTTCGTTGAGAAAAATTCAAACCAAACATCGTGGCACGAACTTCTGCATTAATTGCACCAGTTTGGCGCGTTTTGCAGTAAGTTTCGTGTTGTAGCGAAATGGTCCCAAATGCACCCAAACAGAATGAAACGCACCAAAACATGACTTTAGGGTCCATTGGTGTGGATCGGGATCATTTGTTGTGAAAAATTCTATCAAGACATCGTGGCACGAACTTTTGCATTAATTGCACCAGTTTGGCGCGTTTTGCAGCAAGTTTTGTGTAGTAGCAAAGCCGTTCCGAAAGCACCCAAACGGAAAGAAACGCACCAAAATATCAGTTTACAGTCCTATGGTGTGGATCGGAAGCGTTCGTTGCAAAAAATTCTAACAAGACTTCGTGGCATGAAATTTTGCATTAATTGCACCAGTTTGGCGCATTTTGCACCATGTTTCATGCAGTAGCGAAACGGTCCCAAATGGACCCAAACAGAAAGAAAAGCACCAAAACATGAGTTTAGAGTCCAATGGTGTGGATCGAGAGCGCTCGTTGCGAAAAATTCTAAAAAGACATTGAGGAACAAACTTTTGCATTAATTGCACCAGTTTGGCTCGTTTTGCACCAAGTTTCGTGCAATAGCAAAACGGTTCCAAATGGACCCAAACGAAAGAAATGAACCAAAATATGAGCTTAGGATGCAATGGTGTGGATCGGGATTATTTGTTGCCAAAAATTCTAACAAGACATCATGGCACAAACTATTGCATTATTTGCACCAGTTTGGCGCGTTTTGAACCAAGCTTCGTGCAGTAGCGAAACGGTCCCAAATGCACCCAAACAGAAAGAAACGCACCAAAACATGAGTTTAGAGTGCAATGGTGTGGATTGGGAGTGTTCGTTGTGAAAAATTCTAAAAAGACATTGAGGCACGAACTTTTGCATTAATTGCACCAGTTTGGCGCGTTTTGCAGCAAGCTTCGTGTGGAAGTGAAAAGGTTCCAAAAGCACCCAAATGGAATGAAACACACCAAAACATGATTTTAGGGTCCAATGGTGTGGATCGGAAGCATTCGTTGCGAAAAATTCTAACAAGACATCGTGGCACGAACTTTTGCATTAATTGCACTAGTTTGGCTCGTTTAGCACCAAGTTTCGTGCAATAGCAAAACGGTTCCAAATGGACCCAAACGGAAAGAAATACACCAATACATGAGTTTAGGGTGCAATGGTGTGGACCGGGAGCATTCGTTGTGAAAAATTCTGACAAGACATCGTGGCACGAACTTTTGCATTAATTGCACCAGTTTGATGTGTTTTGCAGCAAGTTTTGTGTAGTAGCAAAGCCGTTCCGAAAGCGCCCAAACGGAAAGAAACGCACCAAAATATGAGTTTACAGTCCTATGTTGTGGATCGGAAGCGTTCGTTGCAAAAAATTCTAACAAGACTTCGTGGCATGAACTTTTGCATTAATTGCACTAGTTTGGCGCATTTTGCCCCAAGTTTCGTGCAGTAGCGAAACGGTCCCAAATAGACCAAAACGGAAAGAAACGCACCAAAACATGAGTTTAGGGTCCAATGGTGGGGATCGGGAGCGCTTGTTGCAAAAAATTCTAATAAGACATTGAGGCACGAACTTTTGCATTAATTGCACCAGTTTGGCGCGTTTTGCACCAAGATTCGTGTGGAAGTGAAAAGGTTCCAAAAGCACCCAAATGGAATGAAACACACCAAAACATGATTTTAGGGTCCAATGGTGTGGATCGGGAGCATTCGTTGCAAAAAATTCTAACAAGACATGGCGGCACGAACTTTTGCATTAATTGCACTAGTTTGGCTCGTTTTGCACCAAGTTTCGTGCAATAGCAAAGCGGTTCCAAATGGACCCAAATAGAAAGAAATACACCAAAACATGAGTTTTGGGTGCAATGGTGTAGATCGGGAGCGTTCGTTGCAAAAAATTCTAACAAGACATCATGGCACGAACTTTTGCATTAGTTGCACCAGTTTGGCGCGTTTTGCAGCAAGTTTCGTGCAGTAGCAAAACGGTCCCAAATGCACGCGAATGGAAAGAAACGCAGAAAAACATGAGTTTAGGGTCCAATGGTGTGAATCGCGAGCGTTCATTAAGAAAAATTCTAACAAAACATCATGGCACGAACTTTTGCATTAATTTCACTAGTTTGGCGCGTTTTGCACCAAGGTAAGTGCAGTAGCGAAATGGTCCCAAATGCACCCAAACAGAAAGAAACGCAGCAAAACATGAGTTTAGGGTCCAATGGTGTGGATCGGGATCGTTCGTTGTCAAAAATTCTAATAAGACATCGTGGCACGAACTTTTGCATTAATTGCACCAGTTTGGTGCATTTTGCAGCAAGTTTTGTGTAGTAGCAAAGCCGTTCCGAAAGCGCCCAAACGGAAAGAAACGCACCAAAATATGAGTTTACAGTCCTATGGTGTGGATCGGAAGCGTTCGTTGCAAAAAATTCTAACAAGACTTCGTGGCATGAACTTTTGCATTAATTGCACTAGTTTGGCGCATTTTGCACCAAGTTTCGTGCAGTAGCGAAACGGTCCCAAATAGACCCAAACGGAAAGAAACGCACCAAAACATGAGTTTAGGATGCAATGGTGTGGATCGGGAGCATTCGTTGTAAAAATTCTAACAAGACATCGTGGCATGAACTTTTGCATTAGTTGCACCAGTTTGGCGCGTTTTGCAGCAAGTTTCGTGCAGTAGCAAAACGGTCCCAAATGCACGCGAACGGAAAGAAACGTAGAAAAACATGAGTTTAGGGTCCAATGGCATGGATCGGGAGCGTTCGTTGAGAAAAATTCAAACCAAACATCGTGGCACGAACTTCTGCATTAATTGCACCAGTTTGGCGCGTTTTGCAGTAAGTTTCGTGTTGTAGCGAAATGGTCCCAAATGCACCCAAACAGAATGAAACGCACCAAAACATGACTTTAGGGTCCATTGGTGTGGATCGGGATCGTTTGTTGTGAAAAATTCTATCAAGACATTGTGGCACGAACTTTTGCATTAATTGCACCAGTTTGGCGCGTTTTGCAGCAAGTTTTGTGTAGTAGCAAAGCCGTTCCGAAAGCACCCAAACGGAAAGAAACGCACCAAAATATGAGTTTACAGTCCTATGGTGTGGATCGGAAGCGTTCGTTGCAAAAAATTCTAACAAGACTTCGTGGCATGAAATTTTGCATTAATTGCACCAGTTTGGCGCATTTTGCACCATGTTTCATGCAGTAGCGAAACGGTCCCAAATGGACCCAAACAGAAAGAAAAGCACCAAAACATGAGTTTAGAGTCCAATGGTGTGGATCGAGAGCGCTCGTTGCGAAAAATTCTAAAAAGACATTGAGGAACAAACTTTTGCATTAATTGCACCAGTTTGGCTCGTTTTGCACCAAGTTTCGTGCAATAGCAAAACGGTTCCAAATGGACCCAAACGAAAGAAATGAACCAAAATATGAGCTTAGGATGCAATGGTGTGGATCGGGATTATTTGTTGCCAAAAATTCTAACAAGACATCATGGCACAAACTATTGCATTATTTGCACCAGTTTGGCGCGTTTTGAACCAAGCTTCGTGCAGTAGCGAAACGGTCCCAAATGCACCCAAACAGAAAGAAACGCACCAAAACATGAGTTTAGAGTGCAATGGTGTGGATTGGGAGTGTTCGTTGTGAAAAATTCTAAAAAGACATTGAGGCACGAACTTTTGCATTAATTGCACCAGTTTGGCGCGTTTTGCAGCAAGCTTCGTGTGGAAGTGAAAAGGTTCCAAAAGCACCCAAATGGAATGAAACACACCAAAACATGATTTTAGGGTCCAATGGTGTGGATCGGGAGCATTCGTTGCAAAAAATTCTAACAAGACATGGCGGCACGAACTTTTGCATTAATTGCACTAGTTTGGCTCGTTTTGCACCAAGTTTCGTGCAATAGCAAAGCGGTGCCAAATGGACCCAAATAGAAAGAAATACACCAAAACATGAGTTTTGGGTGCAATGGTGTAGATCGGGAGCGTTCGTTGCAAAAAATTCTAACAAGACATCATGGCACGAACTTTTGCATTAGTTGCACCAGTTTGGCGCGTTTTGCAGCAAGTTTCGTGCAGTAGCAAAACGGTCCCAAATGCACGCGAATGGAAAGAAACGCAGAAAAACATGAGTTTAGGGTCCAATGGTGTGGATCGCGAGCGTTCATTAAGAAAAATTCTAACAAAACATCATGGCACGAACTTTTGCATTAATTTCACTAGTTTGGCGCGTTTTGCACCAAGGTAAGTGCAGTAGCGAAATGGTCCCAAATGCACCCAAACAGAAAGAAACGCAGCAAAACATGAGTTTAGGGTCCAATGGTGTGGATCGGGATCGTTCGTTGTCAAAAATTCTAATAAGACATCGTGGCACGAACTTTTGCATTAATTGCACCAGTTTGGTGCATTTTGCAGCAAGTTTTGTGTAGTAGCAAAGCCGTTCCGAAAGCGCCCAAACGGAAAGAAACGCACCAAAATATGAGTTTACAGTCCTATGGTGTGGATCGGAAGCGTTCGTTGCAAAAAATTCTAACAAGACTTCGTGGCATGAACTTTTGCATTAATTGCACTAGTTTGGCGCATTTTGCACCAAGTTTCGTGCAGTAGCGAAACGGTCCCAAATAGACCCAAACGGAAAGAAACGCACCAAAACATGAGTTTAGGATGCAATGGTGTGGACCGGGAGCATTCGTTGTAAAAATTCTAACAAGACATCGTGGCATGAACTTTTGCATTAGTTGCACCAGTTTGGCGCGTTTTGCAGCAAGTTTCGTGCAGTAGCAAAACGGTCCCAAATGCACGCGAACGGAAAGAAACGTAGAAAAACATGAGTTTAGGGTCCAATGGCATGGATCGGGAGCGTTCGTTGAGAAAAATTCAAACCAAACATCGTGGCACGAACTTCTGCATTAATTGCACCAGTTTGGCGCGTTTTGCAGTAAGTTTCGTGTTGTAGCGAAATGGTCCCAAATGCACCCAAACAGAATGAAACGCACCAAAACATGACTTTAGGGTCCATTGGTGTGGATCGGGATCGTTTGTTGTGAAAAATTCTATCAAGACATTGTGGCACGAACTTTTGCATTAATTGCACCAGTTTGGCGCGTTTTGCAGCAAGTTTTGTGTAGTAGCAAAGCCGTTCCGAAAGCACCCAAACGGAAAGAAACGCACCAAAATATGAGTTTACAGTCCTATGGTGTGGATCGGAAGCGTTCGTTGCAAAAAATTCTAACAAGACTTCGTGGCATGAAATTTTGCATTAATTGCACCAGTTTGGCGCATTTTGCACCATGTTTCATGCAGTAGCGAAACGGTCCCAAATGGACCCAAACAGAAAGAAAAGCACCAAAACATGAGTTTAGAGTCCAATGGTGTGGATCGAGAGCGCTCGTTGCGAAAAATTCTAAAAAGACATTGAGGAACAAACTTTTGCATTAATTGCACCAGTTTGGCTCGTTTTGCACCAAGTTTCGTGCAATAGCAAAACGGTTCCAAATGGACCCAAACGAAAGAAATGAACCAAAATATGAGCTTAGGATGCAATGGTGTGGATCGGGATTATTTGTTGCCAAAAATTCTAACAAGACATCATGGCACAAACTATTGCATTATTTGCACCAGTTTGGCGCGTTTTGAACCAAGCTTCGTGCAGTAGCGAAACGGTCCCAAATGCACCCAAACAGAAAGAAACGCACCAAAACATGAGTTTAGAGTGCAATGGTGTGGATTGGGAGTGTTCGTTGTGAAAAATTCTAAAAAGACATTGAGGCACGAACTTTTGCATTAATTGCACCAGTTTGGCGCGTTTTGCAGCAAGCTTCGTGTGGAAGTGAAAAGGTTCCAAAAGCACCCAAATGGAATGAAACACACCAAAACATGATTTTAGGGTCCAATGGTGTGGATCGGAAGCATTCGTTGCGAAAAATTCTAACAAGACATCGCGGCACGAACTTTTGCATTAATTGCACTAGTTTGGCTCGTTTAGCACCAAGTTTCGTGCAATAGCAAAACGGGTCCAAATGGACCCAAACGGAAAGAAATACACCAATACATGAGTTTAGGGTGCAATGGTGTGGACCGGGAGCATTCGTTGTGAAAAATTCTGACAAGACATCGTGGCACGAACTTTTGCATTAATTGCACCAGTTTGGCGCGTTTTGCAGCAAGTTTTGTGTAGTAGCAAAACGGTTCCGAAAGCGCCCAAACGGAAAGAAACGCACCAAAATATGAGTTTATAGTCCTATGGTGTGGATCGGAAGCGTTCGTTGCAAAAAATTCTAACTAGACTTCGTGGCATGAACTTTTGCATTAATTGCACTAGTTTGGCGCATTTTGCACCAAGTTTCGTGCAGTAGTGAAACGGTCCCAAATAGACCCAAACGGAAAGAAACGCACCAAAACATGAGTTTAGGGTCCAATGGTGTGGATCAGGAGCGCTTGTTGCGAAAAATTCTAATAAGACATTGAGGCACGAACTTTTGCATTAATTGCACCAGTATGGCGCGTTTTGCAGCAAGGTTCGTGTGGAAGTGAAAAGGTTCCAAAAGCACCCAAACGGAATGAAACGCACCAAAACATGATTTTAGGGTCCAATGGTGTGGATCGGGAGCGCTCGTTGCGAAAAATTCTAATAAGACATTGAGGCACGAACTTTTGCATTAATTGCACCAGTTTGGCGCGTTTTGCAGCAAGCTTCGTGTGGAAGTGAAAAGGTTCCAAAAGCACCCAAACGGAATGAAACACACCAAAACATGATTTTAGGGTCCAATGGTGTGGATCGGGAGCATTCGTTGCAAAAAATTCTAACAAGACATCGCGGCACGAACTTTTGCATTAATTGCACTAGTTTGGCTCGTTTTGCACCAAATTTCGTGCAATATCAAAACGGTTATAAATGGACCCAAACAGAAAGAAATACACCAAAACATGAGTTTAGGGTGCAATGGTGTAGATCGGGAGCGTTCGTTGCCAAAAATTCTAACAAGACATCATGGCATGAACTTTTGCATTAGTTGCACCAGTTTGGCGCATTTTGCACCAAGGTAAGTGCAGTACGAAATGGTCCCAAATGCACCCAAACAGAAAGAAACGCACCAAAACTTGAGTTTAGGGTCCAATGTTGTGGATCGGGAGCATTCGTTGCAAAAAATTCAAACAAGACATCGCAGCACGAACTTTTGCATTAATTGCACTAGTTTGGATCGTTTTGTACCAAGTTTCGTGTAGTAGTAAAACGGTTCCAAATGGACCCAAACAGAAAGAAATACACCAAAACATGAGTTTAGGGTGCAATGGTGTAGATCGGGAGCGTTCGTTGCAAAAAATTCTAACAAGACATCATGGCATGAACTTTTGCATTAGTTGCACCAGTTTGGCGCGTTTTGCAGCAAGTTTCGTGCAGTAGCAAAACGGTCTCAAATGCACGCGAACGGAAAGAAACACAGAAAAACATTAGTTTAGGGTCCAATGGTGTGGATCGGGAGTGTTCGTTGAGAAAAATTCTAACAAAACATCGTGGCACGAACTTCTGCATTAATTGCACCAGTTTTGCGCGTTTTGCACCAATGTAAGTGCAGTAGCGAAATGGTCCCAAATGCACCCAAACAGAATGAAACGCACCAAAACATGAGTTTAGGGTCCAATGGTGTGGATCGGGATCGTTCGTTGTGAAAAATTCTAACAAGACATCGTGGCACGAACTTTTGCATTAATTGCACCAGTTTTGGCGCGTTTTGCAGCAAGTTTTGTGTAGTAGCAAAGTCGTTCCGAAAGCACCGAAACGGAAAGAAGTTTACAGTCCTATGGTGTGGATCGGAAGCGTTCATTGCAAAAAATTCTAACAAGACTTCGTGGCATGAACTTTTGCATTAATTGCACTAGTTTGGCGCATTTTGCACCAAGTTTCGTGCAGTAGCGAAACGGTCCCAAATAGACCCAAACGGAAAGAAACGCACCAAAACATGAGTTTAGGGTCCAATGGTGTGGATCGGGATCGTTCGTTGCGAAAAATTCTAACAAGACATCGTGGCACGAACTTTTGCATTAATTGCACCAGTTTTGGCGCGTTTTGCAGCATGTTTTGTGTAGTAGCAAAGCCATTCCGAAAGCACCCAAACGGAAAGAAACGCACCAGAATATGAGTTTACAGTCCTATGGTGTGGATCGGAAGCGTTTGTTGCAAAAAATTCTAACAAGACTTCGTGGCATGACCTTTTGCATTAATTGCACCAGTTTGGCGCATTTTGCACCAAGTTTCGTGCAGTAGCGAAACGGTCCCAAATAGACCCAAACGGAAAGAAACGCACCAAAACATGAGTTTAGGGTCCAATGGTGTGGATCGGGAGTGCTCGATGCGAAAAATTCTAATAAGACATTGAGGCACGAACTTTTGCATTAATTGCACCAGTTTGGCGCGTTTTGCAGCAAGCTTCGTGTGGAAGTGACAAGGTTCCAAAAGCACCCAAACGGAATGAAACGCACCAAAACAAGATTTTAGGGTCCAATGGTGTGGATCGGGAGCATTCGTTGCAAAAAATTCAAACAAGACATCGCGGCACGAACTTTTGCATTAATTGCACTAGTTTGGCTTATTTTGCACCAAGTTTCGTGTAGTAGCGAAACGGTTCCAAATGCACCCAAACGGAAAGAAATGAACCAAAACATGAGTTTAGGGTCCAGCGTTGTGGATCAGGAGTGTTTGTTGCGAAAAAAATTCTAAAAAGGCCCCAAATGCACACGAACGGAAAAAATCGCAGAAAAACATGAGTTTAGTGTCCAATGGTGTGGATCGGGAGCGTTCGTTGAGAAAAATTCTAACAAAATATTGTGGCACGAACTTTTGCATTAATTGCAATAGTTTGGCGCGTTTTGCACCAAGGTTAGTGCAGTAGCGAAATGGTCCCAAATGCACCCAAACAGAAAGAAACGCACCAAAACATGAGTTTAGGGTCCAATGGTGTGGATCGGGATCGTTCATTGTGAAAAATTCTAACAAGACATCGTGGCACGAAATTTTGCATTAATTGCACCAGTTTGGCGCATTTTGCTGCAAGTTTTGTGTGGAAGTGAAAAGGTTCCAAAAGCACCCAAACGGAATGAAACGCACCAAAACACGAGTTTAGGGTCCAATGGTGTGGATCGGGGGCATTCGTTGCAAAAAATTCATACAAGACATCGCGGCACGAACTTTTGCATTAATTGCACTAGTTTGGCTCATTTTGCACCATGTTTCGTGTAGTAGCGAAACGGTTCCAAATGCACCCAAACGGAAAGAAATGAACCAAAACATGAGTTTAGGGTCCAACGGTGTGGATCAGGAGTGTTTGTTGTGAAAAAAATTCTAAAAGGCCCCAAATGCACACGAACGGAAAAAATCGCACAAAAACATGAGTTTAGTGTCCAATGGTGTGGATCGGGAGCGTTCGTTGAGAAAAATTCTAACAAAATATCGTGGCACAAACTTTTGCATTAATTGCAATAGTTTGGCGCGTTTTGCACCATGGTAAGTGCAGTAGCGAAATGGTCCCAAATGCACCCAAGCAGAAAGAAACGCACCAAAACATGTGTTTAGGATCCAATGGTGTGGATCGGGATCGTTCGTTGTGAAAAATTCTAACAAGACATCGTGGCACGAACTTTTGCATTAATTGCACCAGTTTGGCGCGTTTTGCAGCAAGTTTTGTGTAGTAGCAAAGCCGTTCCGAAAGCGCCCAAATGGAAAGAAACGCACCAAAATATGAGTTTACAGTCCTATGGTGTCGATCGGAAGCGTTCGTTGCAAAAAATTCTAACAAGACTTCGTGGCATGAACTTTTGCATTAATTGCACTAGTTTGGCGCATTTTGCACCAAGTTTCGTGCAGTAGCGAAACAGTCCCAAATCGACCCAAACGGAAAGAAATGCACCAAAACATGAGTTTAGGGTCCAATGGTGTGGATCGGGAGCGCTTGTTGCGAAAAATTCTAATAAGACATTGAGGCACAAACTTTTGCATTAATTGCACCAGTTTGGCGCGTTTTGCAGCAAGCATCGTGTGGAAGTGAAAAGGTTCCAAAAGCACCCAAACGGAATGAAACGAACCAAAACATGATTTTAGGGTCCAATGGTGTGGATCGGGAGCATTCGTTGCAAAAAATTCTAACAAGACATCGCGGCACGAACTTTTGCATTAATTGCACTAGTTTGGCTTGTTTTGCACCAAGTTTCGTGCAATATCAAAACGGTTCCAAATGGACCTAAACAGAAAGAAATACACCAAAACATGAGTTTAGGGTGCAATGGTGTAGATCGGGAGCGTTCGTTGCAAAAAATTGTAACAAGACATCATTGCATGAACTTTTGCATTAGTTGCACCAGTTTGGCGCGTTTTGCAGCAAGTTTCGTGCAGTAGCAAAACGGTCCCAAATGCATGCGAACGGAAAGAATCGCAAAAAAACATGAGTTTAGGGTCCAATGGTGTGGATCGGGAGCGTTCGTTGAGAAAAATTCTAAGAAAACATCGTGGCACGAACTTTTGCATTAATTGCACTAGTTTGGCGCGTTTTGCACCAAGGTAAGTGTAGTAGCGAAATGGTCCTAAATGCACCCAAATAGAAAGAAACACACCAAAACATGAGTTTAGGGTCCAATGGTGTGGATCGGGATCATTCGTTGTGAAAAATTCTAACAAGACATCGTGCCACGAACTTTTGCATTAATTGCACCAGTTTGGCGCATTTTGCTGCAAGTTTTGTGTAGTGGCAAAGCCGTTCCGAAAGAGCCTAAACAGAAAGAAACGCACCAAAATATGAGTTTACAGTCCAATGGTGTGGATCGGAAGCATTCGTTGCAAAAAATTCTAACAAGATTCGTGGCTTGAACTTTTGCATTAATTGCACTAGTTTGGCGCATTTTGCACCAAGTTTTGTTCAGTAGCGAAACAGTCCCAAATAGACCCAAACGGAAAGAAACGCACAAAAACATGAGTTTAGGGTCCAATGGTGTGGATCGGGAGCACTTGTTGCGAAAAATTCTAATAAGACATTGAGGCACGAACTTTTGCATTAATTGCACCAGTTTGGCGCGTTTTGCAGCAAGCTTCGTGTGGAAGTGAAAAGGTTCCAAAAGCACCCAAACAGAATGAAACACACCAAAACATGATTTTAGGGTCCAATGGTGTGGATCGGGAGCATTCGTTGCAAAAAATTCTAACAAGACATCGCGGCACGAACTTTTGCATTAATTGCACTAGTTTGGCTTGTTTTGCACCAAGTTTCGTGCAATATCAAAACGGTTCCAAATGGACCTAAACAGAAAGAAATACACCAAAACATGAGTTTAGGGTGCAATGGTGTAGATCGGGAGCGTTCGTTGCAAAAAATTGTAACAAGACATCATTGCATGAACTTTTGCATTAGTTGCACCAGTTTGGCGCGTTTTGCAGCAAGTTTCGTGCAGTAGCAAAACGGTCCCAAATGCATGCGAACGGAAAGAATCGCAAAAAAACATGAGTTTAGGGTCCAATGGTGTGGATCGGGAGCGTTCGTTGAGAAAAATTCTAAGAAAACATCGTGGCACGAACTTTTGCATTAATTGCACTAGTTTGGCGCGTTTTGCACCAAGGTAAGTGTAGTAGCGAAATGGTCCTAAATGCACCCAAATAGAAAGAAACACACCAAAACATGAGTTTAGGGTCCAATGGTGTGGATCGGGATCATTCGTTGTGAAAAATTCTAACAAGACATCGTGCCACGAACTTTTGCATTAATTGCACCAGTTTGGCGCATTTTGCTGCAAGTTTTGTGTAGTGGCAAAGCCGTTCCGAAAGAGCCTAAACAGAAAGAAACGCACCAAAATATGAGTTTACAGTCCAATGGTGTGGATCGGAAGCATTCGTTGCAAAAAATTCTAACAAGATTCGTGGCTTGAACTTTTGCATTAATTGCACTAGTTTGGCGCATTTTGCACCAAGTTTTGTTCAGTAGCGAAACAGTCCCAAATAGACCCAAACGGAAAGAAACGCACAAAAACATGAGTTTAGGGTCCAATGGTGTGGATCGGGAGCACTTGTTGCGAAAAATTCTAATAAGACATTGAGGCACGAACTTTTGCATTAATTGCACCAGTTTGGCGCGTTTTGCAGCAAGCTTCGTGTGGAAGTGAAAAGGTTCCAAAAGCACCCAAACAGAATGAAACACACCAAAACATGATTTTAGGGTCCAATGGTGTGGATCGGGAGCATTCGTTGCAAAAAATTCTAACAAGACATCGCGGCACGAACTTTTGCGTTAATTGCACTAGTTTGGCTCATTTTGCACCAACTTTCGTGCAATAGCAAAACGGTTATAAATGGACCCAAACAGAAAGAAATACACCAAAACATGAGTTTAGGGTGCAATGGTGTAGATCGGGAGCGTTCGTTGCCAAAAATTCTAACAAGACATCATGGCATGAACTTTTGCATTAGTTGCACCAGTTTGGCGCTTTTTGCAGCAAGTTTCGTGCAGTAGCAAAACGGTCCCAAATGCATGCGAACGGAAAGAAACGCAGAAAAACATGAGTTTAGGGTCCAATGGTGTGGACAGGGAGCGTTCATTGAGAAAAATTCTAACAAAACATCGTGGCACGAACTTTTGCATTAATTGCACTAGTTGGACGCGTTTTGCACCAAGGTAAGTGCAGTAGCGAAATGGTCCCAAATGCACCCAAACAGAAAGAAACGCACGAAAACATGAGTTTAGGGTCCAATGGTGTGGATCGGGATCGTTCGTTGTGAAAAATTCTATCAAGACATCGTGGCACGAACTTTGCATTAATTGCACCAGTTTGGCGCGTTTTGCAGCAAGTTTTATGTAGTAGCAAAGCCGTTCCGAAAGCACCCAAATGGAAAGAAACGCACCAAAATATGAGTTTACAGTCCTATGGTGTGGATCGGAAACGTTCGTTGCAAAAAATTCTAACAAGACTTCGTGGCATGAACTTTTGCATTAATTGCAAATGCAGCCAAACGGAAAGAAAGGAACCAAAACATGAGTTTAGGGTCCAACGGTGTGGATCAGGAGTGTTTGTTGTGAAAGAATTCTAAAAGGACATCGTGGCACGAACTTTTGCATTAATTGCACCAGTTTGGCCTGTTTTGCTTCGAGTTTCGTGGAGTAGCGAAATGGTTCTAAATGCACCGAAACGGGAAGAAACACACCAAAACATGAGTTTTGGGTCCAATGGCGTGGATCAGAAGCGTTCATTGCGAAAAATTCTAACAAGACATCATGGCATGAACTTTTGCATTAATTGCACCAGTTTGGCGCGTTTTGTGTCAAACTTCGTGCAGTAGCGAAACTGCCCCAAATGCACACAAACGGAAAAAAAACGCACAGAAACATGAGTTTAGTGTCCAATGGTGTGGATCGGGAGCGTTCCTTGTGAAAAATTCTAACAAAACATCATGGCACGAACTTTTGCATTAATTGCACTAGTTTGGCGCGTTTTGCACCAAGGTAAGTGCAGTAGAGAAATGGTCCCAAATGTACCCAAACGGAAAGAAACGCACCAAAACATGAGTTTAGGGTCCAATGGTGTGGATCGGGATCGTTCGTTGTGAAAATTCTAACAGGACATTGCGGCACGAAGTTTTACATTAATTGCACTAGTTTCGCTTGTTTTGCAGATAGTTTTGTGCAATAGAAAACGGTTCCAAATGCGCCCAAACGGAAAGAAACGCATGAAAACATGAGTTTAGGGTCCAATGGTGTGGTTCGGGAGCGTTCGTTGCGAAAAATTCTAACAAGACATCATGGCACGAACATTTGCATTAATTGCACCAGTTTGGCGTGTTTTGCAGCAAGTTTTGTGTAGTAGCAAAACATTTCTGAAAGCAGCCAAACGGAAAGAAACGCACCAAAACATGAGTTTACGATCATATGGTGTGGATCGGAAGCGTTCGTTGCGAAAAATTCTAACAAGACATTGCTGCACGAAGTTTTACATTAATTGCACTAGTTTGGCTTGTTTTGCAGCAAGTTTTGTGCAATAGAAAACGGTTCCAAATGCGCCCAAACGGAAAGAAATGCACGAAAACATGAGTTTAGGGTCCAATTGATAGAGCCGGAGTGTCCGATCTTTCGGTGAGTGGGGATAAATTCGACTTGGCGGAAGATGACCCTCACGATCCGGCTACGACGAGTGAACCCGAAGCGCCAATGCAATCGCTGAACCAACTCCCTGTGGTTACCGACCTTGTTGATGCAAGATCAGCCTGATCACGAAGATCGTTTCCTGTCCGCAATCGAAGAACGAACAAGAAAAGGATGCGAGCAATCTGATTATCTCTCGAAGGTGGAGTTCTGAATACACGAGGACAGCGCTGATTTGCGCGTGTTCAAGAGTAGCTAAAGCTAGATGTAAAACAAAACTCGAGTCTGAATTGAAAAGAAACCTCTCTCTAAATAGAGGGAGAGGGGGCGCAGCCCCTAGGGAAGGGCGGCCAGGAGATGGGGGCGCCGCCCCTGGTGTCCAGGGCAAAGGGGGAGGGCGCAGCCCTAGGCGCCCACACAAGGGCCTCTGTTGGGCCAGCTTCTATTCTTCTGGGCCTTCATTCTTCAGTAGCATGGCGAAGTTCAGTTCTCTTGCACGGGCACGAGTGATTGGCCCAGAAGGTGGCGCCTGGGGGTGGAGGTGCATCTGGAGACGCTGGAGAAGGTGCTGCTGGTGTAGACGTACTCGTGGTGTCCTCATCATCCTCCCCTTCTTGAACTGAAGTCGTCCTCGACGGCAACTCCTCATCCTCGCCCGCATATGGTTTCAAATCTGCAACATTAAAACTAGTGGAAACACCAAACTCCACAGGCAGGTCAAGAACATAAGCATTATCATTAATCTTGGTTAGCACCTTAAAAGGACCAGCAGCACGAGGCATCAATTTAGAACGACGCAAAGTAGGAAAACGATCCTTTCGCAAATGCAACCAAACCATATCACCTGGTTCAAAAGTAACATGTTTTCTTCCTTTACTACCAGCAACCTGATACTTAGCACTAGTAGCAGCAATGTTTTGTTTAGGGTCCAAACCATATCAGCAGTAGCGAAACGGTCCCAAATAGACCCAAACGGAAAGAAACGCACCAAAACATGAGTTTAGGGTCCAATGGTGTGGATCGGGAGCGCTCGTTGCGAAAAATTCTAATAAGACATTGAGGCACGAACTTTTGCATTAATTGCACCAGTTTGGCGTGTTTTGCAGCATGCTTCGTGTGGAACTGAAAAGGTTCCAAAAGCACCCAAACGGAATGAAACGCACCAAAACATGATTTTAGGGTCCAATGGTGTGGACCGGGAGCATCCGTTGCAAGAAATTCAAACAAGACATCGCGGCACGAACTTTTGCATTAATTGCACTAGTTTGGCTCATTTTGCACCAAGTTTCATGTAGTAGCGAAACGGTTCCAAATGCACCCAAACGGAAAGAAATGAACCAAAACATGAGTTTAGGGTCCAACGGTGTGGATCAGGACTGTTTGTTGTGAAAAAAATTCTAAAAGGCCCCAAATGCACACGAACGGAAAAAATCGCACAAAAACATGAGTTTAGTGTCCAATGGTGTGGATTGGGAGCGTTCGTTGAGAAAAATTCTAACAAAATATCGTGGCATGAACTTTTGCATTAATTGAAATAGTTTGGCGCGTTTTGCACCAAGGTAAGTGCAGTAGTGAAATGGTCCCAAATGCACCCAAACAGAAAGAAACGCACCAAAACATGAGTTTAGGGTCCAATGGTGTGGATCGGGATCGTTCGTTGTGAAAAATTCTAACAAGACATCGTGGCACGAACTTTTGCATTAATTGCACCAGTTTGGCGCGTTTTGCAGCAAGTTTTGTGTAGTAGCAAAGCCGTTCCGAAAGCGCCCAAACGGAAAGAAATGCACCAAAATATGAGTTTACAGTCCTATGGTGTGGATCGGAAGCGTTCGTTGCAAAAAATTATATCAAGACTTCGTGGCATGAACTTTTGCATTAATTGCACTAGTTTGGCGCATTTTGCACCAAGTTTCGTGCAGTAGCGAAACAGTCCCAAATAGACCCAAACGGAAAGAAACGCACCAAAACATGAGTTTAGGGTCCAATGGTGTGGATCGGGAGCGCTCGTTGCGAAAAATTCTAATAAGACATTGAGGCACGAACTTTTGCATTAATTGCACCAGTTTGGCGCGTTTTGCAGCAAGCTTCGTGTGGAAGTGAAAAGGTTCCAAAAGCACCCAAACGGAATGAAACACACCAAAACATGATTTTAGGGTCCAATGGTGTGGATCGGGAGCATTCGTTGCAAAAAATTCTAACAAGACATCGCGGCACGAACTTTTGCATTAATTGCACTAGTTTGGCTCGTTTTGCACCAAATTTCGTGCAATATCAAAACGGTTATAAATGGACCCAAACAGAAAGAAATACACCAAAACATGAGTTTAGGGTGCAATGGTGTAGATCGGGAGCGTTCGTTGCCAAAAATTCTAACAAGACATCATGGCATGAACTTTTGCATTAGTTGCACCAGTTTGGCGCATTTTGCAGCAAGTTTCGTGTAGTAGCAAAATGGTCCCAAATGCATGCAAACGGAAAGAATCGCAGAAAAACATGAGTTTAGGGTCCAATGGTGTGGATCGGGAGCGTTCGTTGAGAAAAATTCTAAGAAAACATCGTGGCACGAACTTTTGCATTAATTGCACTAGTTTGGCGCGTTTTGCACCAAGGTAAGTGCAGTACGAAATGGTCCCAAATGCACCCAAACAGAAAGAAACGCACCAAAACTTGAGTTTAGGGTCCAATGTTGTGGATCGGGATCATTCGTTGTGAAAAATTCTAACAAGACATCGTGGCACGAACTTTTGCATTAATTACACCAGTTTGGCGCGTTTTGCAGCAAGTTTTCTGTAGTAGCAAAGCCGTTCCGAAAGCGCCCAAATGGAAAGAAACGGACCAAAATATGAGTTTACAGTCCAATGGTGTGGATCGGAAGTGTTCGTTGCAAAAAATTCTAACAAGACTTCGTGGCTTGAACTTTTGCATTAATTGCACTAGTTTGGCGCATTTTGCACCAAGTTTTGTTCAGTAGCGAAACGGTCCCAAATAGACCCAAACGGAAAGAAACGCACCAAAACATGAGTTTAGGATCCAATGGTGTGGATCGGGAGCGCTTGTTGTGAAAAATTCTAATAAGACATTGAGGCACGAACTTTTGCATTAATTGCACCAGCTTGGCGCGTTTTGCAGCAAGCTTCGTGTGGAAGTGAAAAGGTTCCAAAAGCACCCAAACGGAATGAAACACACCAAAACATGATTTTAGGGTCCAATGGTGTGGATCGGGAGCATTCGTTGCAAAAAATTCTAACAAGACATCGCGGCATGAACTTTTGCATTAATTGCACTAGTTTGGCTCGTTTTGCACCAAGTTTCGTGCCATAGCAAAATGGTTCCAAATGGACCCAAACGGAAAGAAATACACCAAACACATGAGTTTAGGGTGCAATGGTGTAGATCGGGAGCGTTCGTTGCAAAAAAATTCTAACAAGACATCGTGGCATGAACTTTTGCATTAGTTGCACAAGTTTGGCGCGTTTTGCAGCATGTTTCATGCAGTAGCAAAACGGTCCCAAATGCATGCGAACGGAAAGAAACGAAGAAAAACATGAGTTTAGGGTCCAATGTTGTGGATCGGGAGTGTTCGCTGAGAAAAATTCTAAGAGAACATCGTGGCACAAACTTCTGCATTAATTGCACTAGTTTGGCGCGTTTTGCAGTAAGTTTCGTGTAGTAGCGAAACG
The DNA here is from genome assembly GCF_016808335.1 of Panicum virgatum. Taxonomy (NCBI): domain Eukaryota; kingdom Viridiplantae; phylum Streptophyta; class Magnoliopsida; order Poales; family Poaceae; genus Panicum; species Panicum virgatum. The sequence goes on from NC_053145.1 coordinate 21,413,534, forward strand.
GTTCCAAATGCACCCAAACGGAAAGAAATGCACCAAAACATGAGTTTAGGGTCCAATGGTGTGGATCAGGAGTGTTTGTTGTGAAAAAATTCTAAAAGGACATCGTGGCCCGAACTTTTGCATTAATTGCACCAGTTTGGCGCGTTTTGCTTCGAGTTTCGTGGATTAGCGAAACGGTTCCAAATGCACCCAAACGGGAAGAAACGCACCAAAACATGAGTTTTGAGTCCAATGATGCGGATCAGGAGCGTTCATTGCGAAAAATTCTAACAAGACATCATGGCATGAACTTTTGCATTAATTGCACCAGTTTGGCGCGTTATGCGCCAAACTTCGTGCAGTAGCGAAACGGCCCCAAATGCACATGAACGGAAAAAAAACGGACAAAAACATGAGTTTAGTGTCCAATGTTGTGGATCGGGAGAGTTCGTTGTGAAAAATTCTAACAAAACATCAAGGCACCAACTTTTGCATTAATTGCACTAGTTTGGAGCGTTTTGCACCAAGGTAAGTGCGGTAGCGAATTGGTCCCAAATGCACCCAAACAGAAAGAAACGCACCAAAACATGAGTTTAGGGTCCAATGGTGTGGATCGGGAGCGTTCGTTGTGAAAAATTCTAACAAAACATCAAGGCACAAACTTTTGTATTAATTGCACTAGTTTGGCGCATTTTGCACCAAGTTTCGTGCAGTAGCGAAACGGTCCCAAATAGACCCAAACGGAAAGAAACACACCAAAACATGAATTTAGGGTCCAATGGTCTGGATCGGGAGCGCTCGTTGCGAAAAATTCTAACAAGACATTGGGCACGAACTTTTACATTATTTGCAACAGTTTGGCGCGTTTTGCAGCAAGCTTCGTGTGGAAGTGAAAAGGTTCCAAAAGCACCCAAACGGATTGAAACGCACCAAAACATGATTTTAGGGTCCAATGGTGTGGATCGGGAGCATTCGTTGCAAAAAAATTTAACAAGACATCGCAGCACGAACTTTTGCATTAATTGCATTAGTTTGGCTCGTTTTGCACCAAGTTTCGTGCAATAGCAAAACGGTTCCAAATGGACCCAAACGGAAAGAAATACACGAAAACATGAGTTTAGGGTGCAATGGTGCAGATCGGGAGCGTTCGTTGCAAAAAATTCTTACAGGACATCGTGGCATGAACTTTTGCATTAGTTGCACCAGTTTGGCGCGTTTTGCAGCAAGTTTCATGCAGTAGCAAAACGGTCCCAAATGCACGCGAATGGAAAGAAACATAGAAAAACATGAGTTTAGGGTCAATGGTGTGGATCGGGAGCATTCATTGAGAAAAATTCTAACAAAACATCGTGGCACGAACTTTTGCATTAATTGCACTAGTTTGGCGTGTTTGGCACCAAGGTAAGTGCAGTACGAAATGGTCCCAAATGCACCCAAACAGAAAGAAACGCACCAAAACTTGAGTTTAGGGTCCAATGTTGTGGATCGGGATCATTCGTTGTGAAAAATTCTAACAAGACATCGTGGCACGAACTTTTGCATTAATTGCACCAGTTTGGCGCGTTTTGCAGCAAGTTTTCTGTAGTAGCAAAGCCGTTCCGAAAGCGCCCAAACGGAAAGAAACGCACCAAAATATGAGTTTACAGTCCAATGGTGTGGATCGGAAGTGTTCGTTGCAAAAAATTCTAACAAGACTTCGTGGCTTGAACTTTTGCATTAATTGCACTAGTTTGGCGCATTTTGCACCAAGTTTTGTTCAGTAGCGAAACGGTCCCAAATAGACCCAAACGGAAAGAAACGCACCAAAACATGAGTTTAGGGTCCAATGGTGTGGATCGGGAGCGCTTGTTGTGAAAAATTCTAATAAGACATTGAGGCACGAACTTTTGCATTAATTGCACCAGTTTGGCGCGTTTTGCAGCAAGCTTCGTGTGGAAGTGAAAAGGTTCCAAAAGCACCCAAACGGAATGAAACACACCAAAACATGATTTTAGGGTCCAATGGTGTGGATCGGGAGTATTCGTTGCAAAAAATTCTAACAAGACATCGCGGCACGAACTTTTGCATTAATTGCACTAGTTTGGCTCGTTTTGCACCAAGTTTCGTGCCATAGCAAAATGGTTCCAAATGGACCCAAACGGAAAGAAATACACCAAAACATGAGTTTAGGGTGCAATGGTGTAGATCGGGAGCGTTCGTTGCAAAAAAATTCTAACAAGACATCGTGGCATGAACTTTTGCATTAGTTGCACCAGTTTGGCGTGTTTTGCAGCATGTTTCGTGCAGTAGCAAAACGGTCCCAAATCCATGCGAACGGAAAGAAACGAAGAAAGACATGAGTTTAGGGTCCAATGTTGTGGATCGGGAGCGTTCGTTGAGAAAAATTCTAAGAAAACATCGTGGCACGAACTTCTGCATTAATTGCACTAGTTTGGCGCGTTTTGCAGTAAGTTTCGTGTAGTAGCGAAACGGTTCCAAATGCACCCAAACGGAAAGAAATGCACCAAAACATGAGTTTAGGGTCCAACGGTGTGGATCAGGAGTGTTTGTTGTGAAAAAATTCTAAAAGGACATTGTGGCACGAACTTTTGCATTAATTGCACCAGTTTGGCGCGTTTTGCAGCAAGCTTCGTGTGGAATCGAAAAGGTTCCAAAAGCACCCAAACGGAATGAAACGCACCAAAACATGATTTTAGGGTCCAATGGTGTGGATCGGGAGCATTCGTTGCAAAAAAATTTAACAAGACATCGCAGCACGAACTTTTGCATTAATTGCATTAGTTTGGCTCGTTTTGCACCAAGTTTCGTGCAATCTCAAAACGGTTCCAAATGGACCCAAACGGAAAGAAATACACCAAAACATGAGTTTAGGGTGCAATGGTGCAGATCGGGAGCGTTCGTTGCAAAAAATTCTTACAGGACATCGTGGCATGAACTTTTGCATTAGTTGCACCAGTTTGGCGCGTTTTGCAGCAAGTTTCATGCAGTAGCAAAACGGTCCCAAATGCACGCGAATGGAAAGAAACATAGAAAAACATGAGTTTAGGGTCAATGGTGTGGATCGGGAGCATTCGTTGAGAAAAATTCTAACAAAACATCACGGCACGAACTTTTGAATTAATTGCACTAGTTTGGCGTGTTTTGCACCAAGATAAGTGTAGTAGCGAAATGGTCCCAAATGCACCCAAACAGAAAGAAACGCACCAAAACATGAGTTTAGGGTCCAATGGTATGGATCGGGATCGTTCGTTGTGAAAAATTCTAACCAGACATTGTGGCACGAACTTTTGCATTAATTGCACCAGTTTGGCGCGTTTTGCAGCAGGTTTCGGGCAGTAGCAAAACGGTCCCAAATGCATGCGAACGGAAAGAAACGCAGAAAAACATGAGTTTAGGGTCCAATGGTGTGGATCGGGAGCGTTCGTTGAGAAAAATTCTAAGAAAACATCGTGGCACGAACTTCTGCACTTATTGCACTAGTTTGGCGTGTTTTGCAGTAAGTTTCGTGTAGTAGCGAAACGGTTCCAAATGCACCCAAACGGAAAGAAATGCACCAAAACATGAGTTTAGGGTCCAACGGTGTGGATCAGGAGTGTTTGTTGTGAAAAAATTCTAAAAGGACATCGTGGCACGAACTTTTGCATTAATTGCACCAGTTTGGCGCGTTTTGCTTCGAGTTTCGTGGATTAGCGAAACGGTTCCAAATGCACCCAAACGTGAAGAAACGCATCAAAACATGAGTTTTGGGTCCAATGACATGGATCAAGAGCGTTCATTGCGAAAAATTCTAACAAGACATCATGGCATGAACTTTTGCATTAATTGCACCAGTTTGGCGCGTTATGCGCCAAACATCGTGCAGTAGCGAAACGGCCCCAAATGCACATGAACGGAAAAAAACGCACAAAAACATGAGTTTAGTGTCCAATGTTGTGGATCGGGAGGGTTCGTTGTGAAAAATTCTAACAAAACATCAAGGCACCAACTTTTGCATTAATTGCACTAGTTTGGAGCGTTTTGCACCAAGGTAAGTGCGGTAGCGAATTGGTCCCAAATGCACCCAAACAGAAAGAAACACACCAAAACATGAGTTTAGGGTCCAATGGTGTGGATCGGGAGCGTTCGTTGTGAAAAATTCTAACAAAACATCAAGGCACAAACTTTTGCATTAATTGCACTAGTTTGGCGCATTTTGCATCAAGTTTCGTGCAGTAGCGAAACGGTCCCAAATAGACCCAAACGGAAAGAAACACACCAAAACCTGAGTTTAGGGTCCAATGGTGTGGATCGGGAGCGCTCGTTGCGAAAAATTCTAACAAGACATTGAGGCACGAACTTTTACATTAATTGCACCAGTTTGTCACGTTTTGCAGCATGCTTCGTGTGGAAGTAAAAAGGTTCCAAAAGCACCCAAACGGAATGAAACGCACCAAAACATGATTTTAGGGTCCAATGGTGCGGATCGGGAGCATTCGTTGCAAAAAATTCTAACAAGACATCGCGGCACGAACTTTTGCATTAATTGCACTAGTTTGGCTCGTTTTGCACCAAGTTTCGTGCAATAGCAAAACGGTTCCAAATGGACCCAAACAGAAAGAAATACACCAAAACATGAGTTTAGGGTGCAATGGTGTAGATCGGGAGCGTTCGTTGCAAAAAATTCTAACAAGACATCGTGGCATGAACATTTGCATTAGTTGCACCGGTTTGGCGCGTTTTGCTGCAACTTTCGTGCAGTAGCAAAATGGTCCCAAATGCACGCGAACGGAAAGAAACACAGAAAAACATGAGTTTAGGGTACAATGGTGTGGATCGGAGCATTCGTTGCAAAAAAATTTAACAAGACATCGCAGCACGAACTTTTGCATTAATTGCATTAGTTTGGTTCGTTTTGCACCAAGTTTCGTGCAATAGCACAACGGTTCCAAATGGACCCAAATGGAAAGAAATACACCAAAACATGAGTTTAGGGTGCAATGGTGCAGATCGGGAGCGTTCGTTGCAAAAAATTCTTACAGGACATCGTGGCATGAACTTTTGCATTAGTTGCACCAGTTTGGCGCGTTTTGCAGCAAGTTTCATGCAGTAGCAAAACGGTCCCAAATGCACGCGAATGGAAAGAAACACACAAAAACATGAGTTTAGGGTCAATGGTGTGGATCGGGAGCATTCGTTGAGAAAAATTCTAACAAAACATCGTGGCACGAACTTTTGAATTAATTGCACTAGTTTGGCGTGTTTTGCACCAAGATAAGTGTAGTAGCGAAACGGCCACACGAACGGAAAAAAACGCACAAAAACATGAGTTTAGTGTCCAATGGTGTGGATCGGGAGCGTTCGTTGTGAAAAATTCTAACAAAACATCGTGGCACGAACTTTTGCATTAATTGCACTAGTTAGACGCGTTTTTCACCAAGGTAAGTGCAGTAGCGAAATGGTCCCAAATGCACCCAAACGGAAAGAAACGCACCAAAACATGAGTTTAGGGTCCAATGGTGTGGATCGGACTCGTTCGTTGTGAAAAATTCTAACAAGACATTGCGGCACGAAGTTTTACATTAATTGCACTAGTTTGGCTTGTTTTGCAGATAGTTTTGTGCAATAGAAAACGGTTCGAAATGCGCCCAAACGGAAAGAAACGCATGAAAACATGAGTTTAGGGTCCAATGGTGTGGTTCGGGAGCGTTCGTTCCGAAAAATTCTAACAAGACATCATGGCATGAACTTTTGCATTAATTGCACCAGTTTGGAGCGTTTTGCGCCAAACTTCGTGCAGTAGCGAAACGGCCCCAAATGCACACGAACGGAAAAAAACGCACAAAAACATGAGTTTAGTGTCCAATGGTGTGGATCGGGAGCGTTCGTTGTGAAAAATTCTAACAAAACATCGTGCCACGAACTTTTGCATTAATTGCACTAGTTTGGCGCGTTTTGCACCAATGTAAGTTCGGTAGCGAATTGGTCCCAAATGCAACCAAACAGAAAGAAACGCACCAAAACATGAGTTTAGGGTCCAGTTGTGTGGATCGGGATCGTTCGTTGTGAAAAATTCTAAGAAGACATCGTGGCACGAACTTTTGCATTAATTGCACCAGTTTAGCGCGTTTTGCAGTAAGTTTTGTGTAGTAGCAAAGCCGTTCCGAAAGCACCCAAACAGAAAGAAACGCACCAAAATATGAGTTTACAGTTCTATGGTGTGGATCGGAAGCATTCTTTGCAAAAAAATTCTAACAAGACTTCGTGGCATGAACTTTTGCATTAATTGCACCAGTTTGGCACATTTTGCACCAAGTTTCGTGCAGTAGCGAAACGGTCCCAAATAGACCCAAACGGAAAGAAACGCACCAAAACATGAGTTTAGGGTCCAATGGTGTGGATCAGGAGCGCTCGTTGCGAAAAATTCTAACAAGACATTGAGGCACGAACATTTACATTAATTGTACCAGTTTGGCGCGTTTTGCAGCAAGCTTCGTGCGGAAGTGAAAAGGTTGCAAAAGCACCCAAACGGAATGAGACGCACCAAAACATGATTTTAGGGTCCAATGGTGTGGATCGGGAGCATTCGTTGCAAAAAAATTTAACAAGACATCGCAGCACGAACTTTTGCATTAATTGCACTAGTTTGGCTCGTTTTGCACCAAGTTTCGTGCAATAGCAAAACGGTCCAAATGGACCCAAACGGAAAGAAATACACCAAAACATGAGTTTAGGGTGCAATGGTGTAGATCGGGAGCGTTCGTTGCAAAAAATTCTAACAAGACATCGTGGCATGAACTTTTGCATTTGTTGCACCAGTTTGGCACGTTTTGCAGCAAGTTTCGTGCAGTAGCAAAATAGTCCCAAATGCACGCGAACGGAAAGAAACACAGAAAAACATGAGTTTAGGGTCAATGGTGTGGATCGGGAGCGTTCGTTGAGAAAAATTCTAACAAAACATCGTGCCACGAACTTTTGCATTAATTGCACTAGTTTGGGGTGTTTTGCACCAAGATAAGTGTAGTAGCGAAATGGTCCCAAATGCACCCAAACAGAAAGAAACGCACCAAAACATGAGTTTAGGGTCCAATGGTATGGATCGGGATCGTTCGTTGTGTAGAATTCTAACAAGACATCGTGGCACGAAGTTTTGCATTAATTGCACCAGTTTGGCGCGTTTTGCATTAAGTTTTGTGTAGTAGCAAAGCCGTTCCGAAAGCACCCAAACGGAAAGAAACACACCAAAATATGAGTTTACAGTCCTATGGTGTGGATCGGAAGCGTTCGTTGCAAAACAATTCTAACAAGACTTCGTGGCATGAACTTTTGCATTAATTGCACCAGTTTGGCGCGTTTTGCGCCAAACTTCGTGCAGTAGCGAAACGGCCCCAAATGCACACGAACGAAAAAAACACACAAAAACATGAGTTTAGTGTCCAATGGTGTGGATCGGGAGCGTTCGTTGTGAAAAATTCTAGCAAAACATCATGGCACGAACTTTTGCATTAATTGCACTAGTTTGGCTCGTTTTGCACCAAGTTTCGTGCAATAGCAAAACGGTTCCAAATGGACCCAAACAGAAAGAAATACACCAAAACATGAGTTTAGGGTGCAATGGTGTAGATCGTGAGCGTTCGTTGCAAAAAATTCTAACAAGACATCGTGGCATGAACATTTGCATTAGTTGCACCGGTTTGGCGCGTTTTGCTGCAACTTTCGTGCAGTAGCAAAATGGTCCCAAATGCACGCGAACGGAAAGAAACACAGAAAAACATGAGTTTAGGGTCCAATGGTGTGGATCGGGAGCATTCGTTGCAAAAAAATTTAACAAGACATCGCAGCACGAACTTTTGCATTAATTGCATTAGTTTGGTTCGTTTTGCACCAAGTTTCGTGCAATAGCACAACGGTTCCAAATGGACCCAAATGGAAAGAAATACACCAAAACATGAGTTTAGGGTGCAATGGTGCAGATCGGGAGCGTTCGTTGCAAAAAATTCTTACAGGACATCGTGGCATGAACTTTTGCATTAGTTGCACCAGTTTGGCGCGTTTTGCAGCAAGTTTCATGCAGTAGCAAAACGGTCCCAAATGCACGCGAATGGAAAGAAACACACAAAAACATGAGTTTAGGGTCAATGGTGTGGATCGGGAGCATTCGTTGAGAAAAATTCTAACAAAACATCGTGGCACGAACTTTTGAATTAATTGCACTAGTTTGGCGTGTTTTGCACCAAGATAAGTGTAGTAGCGAAACGGCCACACGAACGGAAAAAAACGCACAAAAACATGAGTTTAGTGTCCAATGGTGTGGATCGGGAGCGTTCGTTGTGAAAAATTCTAACAAAACATCGTGGCACGAACTTTTGCATTAATTGCACTAGTTAGACGCGTTTTTCACCAAGGTAAGTGCAGTAGCGAAATGGTCCCAAATGCACCCAAACGGAAAGAAACGCACCAAAACATGAGTTTAGGGTCCAATGGTGTGGATCGGGCTCGTTCGTTGTGAAAAATTCTAACAAGACATTGCGGCACGAAGTTTTACATTAATTGCACTAGTTTGGCTTGTTTTGCAGATAGTTTTGTGCAATAGAAAACGGTTCGAAATGCGCCCAAACGGAAAGAAACGCATGAAAACATGAGTTTAGGGTCCAATGGTGTGGTTCGGGAGCGTTCGTTCCGAAAAATTCTAACAAGACATCATGGCATGAACTTTTGCATTAATTGCACCAGTTTGGCGCGTTTTGCGCCAAACTTCGTGCAGTAGCGAAACGGCCCCAAATGCACACGAACGGAAAAAAACGCACAAAAACATGAGTTTAGTGTCCAATGGTGTGGATCGGGAGCGTTCGTTGTGAAAAATTCTAACAAAACATCGTGCCACGAACTTTTGCATTAATTGCACTAGTTTGGCGCGTTTTGCACCAATGTAAGTTCGGTAGCGAATTGGTCCCAAATGCAACCAAACAGAAAGAAACGCACCAAAACATGAGTTTAGGGTCCAGTTGTGTGGATCGGGATCGTTCGTTGTGAAAAATTCTAAGAAGACATCGTGGCACGAACTTTTGCATTAATTGCACCAGTTTAGCGCGTTTTGCAGTAAGTTTTGTGTAGTAGCAAAGCCGTTCCGAAAGCACCCAAACAGAAAGAAACGCACCAAAATATGAGTTTACAGTTCTATGGTGTGGATCGGAAGCATTCTTTGCAAAAAAATTCTAACAAGACTTCGTGGCATGAACTTTTGCATTAATTGCACCAGTTTGGCACATTTTGCACCAAGTTTCGTGCAGTAGCGAAACGGTCCCAAATAGACCCAAACGGAAAGAAACGCACCAAAACATGAGTTTAGGGTCCAATGGTGTGGATCAGGAGCGCTCGTTGCGAAAAATTCTAACAAGACATTGAGGCACGAACTTTTACATTAATTGTACCAGTTTGGCGCGTTTTGCAGCAAGCTTCGTGCGGAAGTGAAAAGGTTCCAAAAGCACCCAAACGGAATGAGACGCACCAAAACATGATTTTAGGGTCCAATGGTGTGGATCGGGAGCATTCGTTGCAAAAAAATTTAACAAGACATCGCAGCACGAACTTTTGCATTAATTGCACTAGTTTGGCTCGTTTTGCACCAAGTTTCGTGCAATAGCAAAACGGTCCAAATGGACCCAAACAGAAAGAAATACACCAAAACATGAGTTTAGGGTGCAATGGTGTAGATCGGGAGCGTTCGTTGCAAAAAATTCTAACAAGATATCGTGGCATGAACTTTTGCATTTGTTGCACCAGTTTGGCACGTTTTGCAGCAAGTTTCGTGCAGTAGCAAAATAGTCCCAAATGCACGCGAACGGAAAGAAACATAGAAAAACATGAGTTTAGGGTCAATGGTGTGGATCGGGAGCGTTCGTTGAAAAAAATTCTAACAAAACATCGTGCCACGAACTTTTGCATTAATTGCACTAGTTTGGGGTGTTTTGCACCAAGATAAGTGTAGTAGCGAAATGGTCCCAAATGCACCCAAACAGAAAGAAACGCACCAAAACATGAGTTTAGGGTCCAATGGTATGGATCGGGATCGTTCGTTGTGTAGAATTCTAACAAGACATCGTGGCACGAAGTTTTGCATTAATTGCACCAGTTTGGCGCGTTTTGCAGCAAGTTTTGTGTAGTAGCAAAGCCGTTCCGAAAGCACCCAAACGGAAAGAAACACACCAAAATATGAGTTTACAGTCCTATGGTGTGGATCGGAAGCGTTCGTTGCAAAACAATTCTAACAAGACTTCGTGGCATGAACTTTTGCATTAATTGCACCAGTTTGGCGCGTTTTGCGCCAAACTTCGTGCAGTAGCGAAACGGCCCCAAATGCACACGAACGAAAAAAACACACAAAAACATGAGTTTAGTGTCCAATGGTGTGGATCGGGAGCGTTCGTTGTGAAAAATTCTAGCAAAACATCATGGCACGAACTTTTGCATTAATTGCACTAGTTTGGCGCGTTTTGCACCAAGGTAAGTGCAGTAGCGAAATGGTCCCAAATACACCCAAACGGAAAGAAACTCACCAAAACATGAGTTTAGGGTCCCATGGTGTGGATCGGGCACGTTCATTGTGAAAAATTCTAACAAGACATTGCGGCACGAAGTTTTACATTAATTGCATTAGTTTGGCTTGTTTTGCAGATAGTTTTGTGCAATAGAAAACGGTTGCAAATGCGCCCAAACAGAAAGAAACGCACGAAAACATGAGTTTAGGGTCCAATGGTGTGGTTCGGGAGCGATCGTTGCGAAAAATTCTAACAAGACATCGTGGCACAAACATTTGCATTAATTGCACCAGTTTGGCGTGTTTTGCAGCAAGTTTTGTGTAGTAGCGAAACGGTTCCGAGAGCACCCAAACGGAAAGAAACGCACCAAAACATGAGTTTACGATCCTATTGTGTGGATCGGAAGCGTTCGTTGCGAAAAATTCTAACCAGACATTGCGGCACGAAATTTTACATTAATTGCACTAGTTTGGCTTGTTTTGCAGCAAGTTTTGTGCAATAGAAAACAGTTCCAAATTCGCCCAAACGGAAAGAAACGCACGAAAACATGAGTTTAGGGTCCAATGGTGTGGTTCAGGAGCGTTCGTTGCGAAAAATTCTAACAAGACATCGTGGCACGAACATTTGCATTAATTGCACCAGTTTGGCGTGTTTTGCAGCAAGTTTTGTGTAGTAGCGAAACGGTTCCGAAAGCAACCAAACAGAAAGAAACGCACCAAAACATGAGTTTACGATCCTATGGTGTAGATCGGAAGCGTTCGTTGCAAAAAATTCTAACAAGACTTCGTGGCATGAACTTTTACATTAATTGCACCAGTTTGGCGCATTTTGCGCCATGTTTCATGCTGTAGCGAAACGGTCCCAAATGGACCCAAACAGAAAGAAACGCACCAAAACAGGAGTTTAGAGTCCAATGGTGTGGATCGGGAGCGCTCGTTGCGAAAAAATCTAAAAAGACATTGAGGTACGAACTTTTGCATTAATTGCACCAGTTTGGCTCGTTTTGCACCAAGTTTCGTATAATAGCAAAACGGTTCCAAATGGAACCAAACGAAAGAAATGCACCAAAACATGAGCTTATGATTCAATGGTGTGGAAAGAAACGCACAAAAACATGAGTTTAGTGTCCAATGGTGTGGATCGGGAGCGTTCGTTGTGAAAAATTCTAACAACACATCGTGGCACGAACTTTTGCATTAATTGCACTAGTTTGGCGCGTTTTGCACCAAGGTAAGTTCGGTAGCGAATTGGTCCCAAATGCACCCAAACAGAAAGAAACGCACCAAAACATGAGTTTAGGGTCCAATGGTGTGGATCGGGATTGTTCGTTGTGAAAAATTCTAAGAAGACATCGTGGCACGAACTTTTGCATTAATTGCACCAGTTTGGCGTGTTTTGCAGCAAGTGTTGTGCAGTAGCAAAGCCGTTCCGAAAGCACCCACACAGAAAGAAACGCACCAAAATATGAGTTTACAGTCCTATGGTGTGGATCGGAAGCGTTCGTTGCAAAAAAATTCTAACAAGACTTCGTGGCATGAACTTTTGCATTAATTGCACCAGTTTGGCGCATTTTGCACCAAGTTTCGTGCAGTAGCGAAACGGTCCCAAATAGACCCAAACGGAAAGAAACGCACCAAAACATGAGTTTAGGGTCCAATGGTGTGGATCAGGAGCACTCGTTGCGAAAAAATCTAACAAGACATTGAGGCACGAACTTTTACAATAATTGCACCAGTTTGGCGCGTTTTGCAGCAAGCTTCGTGTGGAAGTGAAAAGGTTCCAAAAGCACCCAAACGGAATGAGACGCACCAAAACATGATTTTAGGGTCCAATGGTGTGGATCAGGAGCATTCGTTGCAAAAAATTTTAACAAGACATCGCAGCACGAACTTTTGCATTAATTGCACTAGTTTGGCTCGTTTTGCACCAAGTTTCATGCAATAGCAAAACGGTTCCAAATGAACCCAAACGGAAAGAAATACACCAAAACATGAGTTTAGGGTGCAATGGTGTAGATCGGGAGCATTCGTTGCAAAAAATTCTAACAAGACATCGTGGCATGAACTTTTGCATTAGTTGCACCAGTTTGGCGCGTTTTGCAGCAAGTTTCGTGCAGTAGCAAAACGGTCCCAAATGCACGCGAATGGAAAGAAACACAGAAAAACATGAGTTTAGGGTCAATGGTGTGGATCGGGAGCATTCGTTGAGAAAAATTCTAACAAAACATCCTGGCACGAACTTTTGAATTAATTGCACTAGTTTGGCGCGTTTTGCACCACGATAAGTGTAGTAGCGAAATGGTCCCAAATGCACCCAAACAAAAAGAAACGCACCAAAACTTGAGTTTAGGGTCCAATGGTATGGATCGGGATCGTTCGTTGTGAAAAATTCGAACAAGACATCGTGGCACGAACTTTTGCATTAATTGCACCAGTTTGGCGCGTTTTGCAGCCAATTTTGTGTAGTAGGAAAGCCGTTCCGAAAGCACCCAAACGGAAAGAAACGCACCAAAATATGGGTTTACAGTCCTATGGTGTGGATTGGAAGCGTTCGTTGCAAAAAAAATTTTACAAGACTTCGTGGCATGAACTTTTGCATTAATTGCACCAGTTTGGCGCATTTTGCACCAAGTTTCGTGCAGTAGCGAAACGGTCCCAAATAGACCCAAACGGAAAGAAACGCACCAAAACATGAGTTTAGGGTCCAATGGTGTGGATCGGAAGCGCTCGTTGTGAAAAATTCTAACAAGACATTGAGGCACGAACTTTTGCATTAATTGCACCAGTTTGGCGTGTTTTGCAGCAAGCTTCGTGTGGACGTGAAAAGGTTCCAAAAGCACCCAAACGGAATGAAACGCACCAAAACATGATTTTAGGGTCCAATGGTGTGGATCGGGAGCATTCGTTGCAAAAAATTCTAACAAGACATCGCGGCACGAACTTTTGCATTAATTGCACTAGTTTGGCTCGTTTTGCACCAAGTTTCGTGCAATAGCAAAACGGTTCCAAATGGACCCAAACGGAAAGAAATACACCAAAACATGAGTTTAGGCTCCAATGGTGTGGATCGGGAGTGTTCGTTGAGTAAAATTCTAACAAAACATCGTGGCACGAACTTCTGCATTAATTGCACCAGTTTGGCGTGTTTTGCAGTAAGTTTCGTGTATTAGCGAAACGGTTCCAAATGCACCCAAACGGAAAGAAATGCACCAAAACATTAGTTTAGGGTCCAACGGTGTGGATCAGGAGTGTTTGTTGTGAAAAAATTCTAAAAGGACATCGTGGCATGAACTTTTGCATTAATTGCACCAGTTTGGCCCGTTTTGCTTCGAGTTTCGTGGAGTAGCGAAACGGTTCCAAATGCACCCAAACAGGAAGAAACACACCAAAACATGAGTTTTGGGTCCAATGGCGTGGATCAGGAGCCTTCATTGTGAAAAACTCTAACAAGACATCATGGCATGAACTTTTGCATTAATTGCACCAGTTTTGCGGGTTTTGCGCCAAACTTCGTGCAGTAGCGAAACGGCCCCAAATGCACACGAACGGAAAAAAACGCACAAAAACATGAGTTTAGTGTCCAATGGTGTGGATCGGGAGCGTTCGTTGTGAAAAATTCTAACAAAACATCGTGGCACGAACTTTTGCATTAATTGCACTAGTTTGGCGTGTTTTGCACCAAGGTAAGTGCAGTAGCGAAATGGTCCCAAATGCACCCAAACGGAAAGAAACACACCAAAACATGAGTTTAGGGTCCAATGGTGTGGATCGGGCTCGTTCGTTGTGAAAAATTCTAACAAGACATTGCGGCACGAAGTTTTACATTAATTGCACTAGTTTGGCTTGTTTTGCAGATAGTTTTGTGCAATAGAAAACGGTTCCAAATGCGCCCAAACGGAAAGAAACGCATGAAAACATGAGTTTCGGGTCCAATGGTGTGGTTCGGGAGCGTTTGTTCCGACAAATTCTAACAAGACATCATGGCATGAACTTTTGCATTAATTGCACCAGTTTGGCGCGTTTTGCGCCAAACTTCGTGCAGTAGCAAAACGGCCCCAAATGCACACGAACGGAAAAAAACGCACAAAAACATGAGTTTAGTGTCCAATGGTGTGGATCGGGAGCGTTCGTTGTGAAAAATTCTAACAAAACATCGTCGCACGAACTTTTGCATTAATTGCACTAGTTTGGCGCGTTTTGCACCAAGGTAAGTTCGGTAGCGAATTGGTCCCAAATGCACCCAAACAGAAAGAAACGCACCAAAACATGAGTTTAGGGTCCAATGGTGTGGATCGGGATCGTTCGTTGTGAAAAATTCTAAGAAGACGTCGTGGCACGAACTTTTGCATTAATTGCACCAGTTTGGCGCGTTTTGCAGCAAGTTTTGTGTAGTAGCAAAGCCGTTCCGAAAGCACCCAAACAGAAAGAAACGCACCAAAATATGTGTTTACAGTCCTATGGTGTGGATCGGAAGCGTTCGTTGCAAAAAAATTCTAACAAGACTTCGTGGCATGAACTTTTGCATTAATTGCACCAAGTTTCGTGCAGTAGCGAAACGGTCCCAAATAGACCCAAACGGAAAGAAACGCACCAAAACATAAGTTTAGGGTCTAATGGTGTGGATCGGGAGCGCTCATTGCGAAAAATTCTAACAAGACATTGAGGCACGAACTTTTGCATTAATTGCACAGGTTTGGCGCGTTTTGCAGCAAGCTTCGTGTGGTAGTGAAAAGGTTCCAAAAGCACCCAAACGGAATGAAACGCACCAAAACATGATTTTATGGTCCAATGGTGTGGATCGGGAGCATTCGCTGCAAAAAATTCTAACAAGACATCGCGGCACGAACTTTTGCATTAATTGCACTATTTGGCTCGTTTTGCACCAAGTTTCGTGCAATAGCAAAACAGTTCCAAATGGACCCAAACGGAAAGAAATACACCAAAACATGAGTTTAGGGTGCAATAGTGTAGATCGGGAGCATTCGTTGCAAAAAATTCTAACAAGACATCGTGGCATGAACATTTGCATTAGTTGCACCCGTTTGGCGTGTTTTGCAGCAAGTTTCGTGCAGTAGGAAAATGGTCCCAAATGCACGCGAACGGAAAGAAACGCAGAAAAACATGAGTTTAGGGTCCAATGGTGTGGATCGGGAGTGTTCGTTGAGTAAAATTCTAACAAAACATCGTGGCACGAACTTCTGCATTAATTGCACCAGTTTGGCGTGTTTTGCAGTAAGTTTCGTGTAGTAGCGAAACGGTTCCAAATGCACCCAAACGGAAAGAAATGCACCAAAACATTAGTTTAGGGTCCAACGGTGTGGATCAGGAGTGTTTCTTGTGAAAAAATTCTAAAAGGACATCGTGGCACGAACTTTTGCATTAATTGCACCAGTTTGGCCCGTTTTGCTTCGAGTTTCGTGGAGTAGCGAAACGGTTCCAAATGCACCCAAACGGGAAGAAACGCACCAAAACATGAGTTTTGGGTCCAATGGCATGGATCAAGAGCGTTCATTGCGAAAAATTCTTACAAGACATCATGGCATGAACTTTTGCATTAATTGCACCAGTTTGGCGCGTTTTGCGCCAAACTTCGTGCAGTAGCGAAACGGCCCCAAATGCACACGAACGAAAAAAATGGACAAAAACATGAGTTTAGTGTCCAATGGTGTGGATCGGGCTCGTTTGTTGTGAAAAATTCTAACAAAACATTGCGGCACGAAGTTTTACATTAATTGCACTAGTTTGGCTTGTTTTGCAGATAGTTTTGTGCAATAGAAAACGGTTCCAAATGCGCCCAAACGGAAAGAAACGCACGAAAACATGAGTTTAGGGTCCAATGGTGTGGTTCGGGAGCATTCGTTGCGAAAAATTCTAACAAGACATCGTGGCACGAACATTTGCATTAATTGCACCAGTTTGGCGTGTTTTGCAGCAAGTTTTGTGTAGTAGCGAAACGGTTCCGAGAGCACCCAAACGGAAAGAAACGCACCAAAACATGAGTTTACGATCCTATGGTGTGGATCGGAAGCGTTCGTTGCGAAAAATTCTAACCAGACATTGCGGCACGAAATTTTACATTAATTGCACTAGTTTGGCTTGTTTTGCAGCAAGTTTTGTGCAATAGAAAACGGTTCCTAATTCGCCCAAACGGAAAGAAACGCACGAAAACATGAGTTTAGGGTCCAATGGTGTGGTTCGGGAGCGTTCGTTGCGAAAAATTCTAACAAGACATCGTGGCACGAATATTTGCATTAATTGCACCAGTTTGGCGTGTTTTGCAGCAAGTTTTGTGTAGTAGGGAAATGGTTCCGAAAGCAACCAAACGGAAAGAAACGAACCAAAACATGAGTTTACGATCATATGGTGTAGATCGGAAGCGTTCGTTGCAAAAAATTCTAACAAGACTTCGTGGCATGAACTTTTGCATTAATTGCACCAGTTTGGCGCATTTTGCACCATGTTTCATGCTGTAGCGAAATGGTCCCAAATGGACTCAAACAGAAAGAAACGCACCAAAACAGGAGTTTAGAGTCCAATGGTGTGGATCGGGAGCGCTCGTTGCGAAAAAATCTAAAAAGACTATGAGGCACGAACTTTTGCATTAATTGCACCAGTTTGGCTCGTTTTGCACCAAGTTTCGTGCAATAGCAAAACGGTTCCAAATGGACCCAAACGAAAGAAATGCACCAAAACATGAGCTTAGGATGCAATGGTGTGGAAAGAAACGCACCAAAACTTGAGTTTAGGGTCCAATGGTGTGGTTCGGGAGCGCTCGTTGCGAAAAATTCTAACAAGACATTGAGGCACGAACTTTTGCATTAATTGCACCAGTTTGGCGTGTTTTGCAGCAAGCTTCGTGTGGAAGTGAAAAGGTTCCAAAAGCACCCAAACGGAATGAAACGCACCAAAACATGATTTTACGGTCCAATGGTGTGGATCGGGAGCATTCGTTGCAAAAAATTCTAACAAGACATCGCGGCACGAACTTTTGAATTAATTGCACTAGTTTGGCGCGTTTTGCACCAAGTTAAGTGCAGTAGCGAAATGGTCCCAAATGCTTCCAAACAGAAAGAAACGCACCAAAATATGAGTTTAGGGTCCAATGGTGTGGATCGGGATCGTTCGTTGTGAGAAATTCTAATAAGACATCGTGGCACGAACTTTTGCATTAATTGCACCAGTTTGGCGCGTTTTGCAGCAAGTTTTGTGTAGTAGCAAAGCCGTTCCGAAAGCACCCAAACAGAAAGAAACGCACTAAAATATTAATTTACAGTATTATGGTGTGGATCGGAAATGTTCGTTGCAAAAAATTCTAACAAGACTTCGTGGCATGAACTTTTGCATTAATTGCACCAATTTGGCGCATTTTGCACCAAGTTTCGTGCAGTAGCGAAACGGTCCCAAATAGACCCAAACGGAAAGAAACGCACCCAAACATGAGTTTAGGGTGCAATGGTGTGGATCGGGAGTGCTCGTTGTGAAAAAATCTAAAAAGACATTAAGGCACGAACTTTTGCATTAATTGCACCAGTTTGGCTCGTTTTGCACCAAGTTTCGTGCAATAGCAAAACGGTTCCAAATGGACCCAAACGAAAGAAATGCACCAAAACATGAGCTTAGGATGCAATGGTGTGGAAAGAAACGCACGAAAACATGAGTTTAGGGTCCAATGGTGTGGTTCGGGAGCGCTCGTTGCAAAAAATTCTAACAAGACATTGAGGCACGAACTTTTGCATTAATTGCACCAGTTTGGCGCGTTTTGCAGCAAGCTTCGTGTGGAAGTGAAAAGGTTCCAAAAACACCCAAACGGAATGAAACGCACCAAAACATGATTTTAGGGTCCAATGGTGTGGATCGGGAGCATTCGTTGCAAAAAATTCTAAAAAGACATCGCGACACGAACTTTTGAATTAATTGCACTAGTTTGGCGCGTTTTGCACCAAGTTAAGTGCAGTAGCGAAATGGTCCCAAATGCTCCCAAACAGAAAGAAACGCACCAAAATATGAGTTTAGGGTCCAATGGTGTGGATCGGGATCGTTCGTTGTGAAAAATTCTAATAAGACATCGTGGCACGAACTTTTGCATTAATTGCACCAGTTTGGCGCGTTTTGCAGCAAGTTTTGTGTAGTAGCAAAGCCGTTCCGAAAGCACCCAAACAGAAAGAAACGCACTAAAATATGAGTTTACAGTATTATGGTGTGGATCGGAAATGTTCGTTGCAAAAAATTCTAACAAGACTTCGTGGCATGAACTTTTGCATTAATTGCACCAATTTGGCGCATTTTGCACCAAGTTTCGTGCAGTAGCGAAACAGTCCCAAATAGACCCAAACGGAAAGAAACGCACCCAAACATGAGTTTAGGGTCCAATGGTGTGGATCGGGAGCGCTCGTTGCGAAAAATTCTAACAAGACATTGAGGCACGAACTTTTGCATTAATTGCACCAGTTTGGCGCGTTTTGCAACAAGCTTCCTGTGGAAGTGAAATGGTTCCAAAAGCACCCATACGGAATGAAACACACAAAACTTGATTTTAGGGTCTAATGGTGTGGATCGGGAGCATTTGTTGCAAAACATTCTAACAAGACATCGCGGCACGAACTTTTGTATTAATTGCAATAGTTTGGCTCGTTTTGCACTAAGTTTCGTGCAATACCAAAACGGTTCCAAATGGACCCAAACGGAAAGAAATACACCAAAACATGAGTTTAGGGTGCAATGGTGTAGATCGGGAGCGTTCGTTGCAAAAAATTCTAACAAGACATCGTGGCATTAACTTTTGCATTAGTTGCACCAGTTTGGCGCGTTTTGCAGCAAGTTTCGTGCAGTAGCAAAACGGTCCCAAATGCACGCGAACGGAAAGAAACGCAGAAAAACATGAGTTTAGGGTCCAATGGTGTGGATCGGGAGCGTTCGTTGAGAAAAATTCTAAATAAACATCGTGGCACGAACTTCTGCATTAATTGCACCAGTTTGGCGTGTTTTGCAGTAAGTTTCGTGTAGTAGCGAAACGGTTCCAAATGCACCCAAACGGAAAGAAATGCATAAAAACATTAGTTTAGGGTCCAACGGTGTGGATCAGGAGTGTTTGTTGTGAAAAAATTCTAAAAGGACCTCATGGCACGAACTTTTGCATTAATTGCACCAGTTTGGCCCGTTTTGCTTCGAGTTTCGTGGAGTAGCGAAACGGTTCCAAATGCACCCAAACGGGAAGAAACGCACCAAAACATGAGTTTTGGGACCAATGGCGTGGATCAGGAGCATTGATTGTGAAAAATTCTAACAAGACATCATGGCATGAACTTTTGCATTAATTGCACCAGTTTGGCGCGTTTTGCGCCAAACTTCGTGCAGTAGCGAAACGGCCCCAAATGCACACAAATAGAAAAAAAACGAACAAAAACATGAGTTTAGTGTCCAATGGTGTGGATCGGGAGCGTTCGTTGTGAAAAATTCTAACAAAACATCGTGGCACGAACTTTTGCATTAATTGCACTAGTTCGGCGCGTTTTGCACCAAGCTAAGTGCAGTGGCGAAATGGTTCGAAATGCACCCAAACAGATAGTTTAGGGTCCAATGGTGTGGATCGGGCTCGTTTGTTGTGAAAAATTCTAACAAGACATTGCGGCACGAAGTTTTACATTAATTGCACTAGTTTGGCTTGTTTTGCAGATAGTTTTGTGCAATAGAAAATGGTTCCAAATGCGCCCAAACGGAAAGAAACGCACGAAGACATGAGTTTTGGGTCCAATGGTGTGGTTCGAGAGCGTTCGTTGCGAAAAATTCTAACTAGACATCGTGGCACGAACATTTGCATTAATTGCACCAGTTTGGCATGTTTTGCAGGAAGTTTTGTGTAGTACCGAAACAGTTCTGAAAGCTCCCAAATGGAAAGAAACGCACCAAAACATGAGTTTACGATTCTATGGTGTGGATCGGAAGCGTTCGTTGCAAAAAAATTCTAACAAGACTTCGTGGCATGAACTTTTGCATTAATTGCACCAGTTTGGCGCATTTTGCACCATGTTTCATGCAGTAGCGGAACGGTCCCAAATGGACCAAACAGAAAGAAACGCACAAAAACATGAGTTTAGAGTCCAATGGTGTGGATCGGGAGCGCTCGTTGCGAAAAATTCTAAAAAGACATTGAGGCATGAACTTTTACATTAATTGCACCAGTTTGGCTCGTTTTGCACCAAGTTTCGTGCAATAGCAAAACGGTTCCAAATGGACCCAAACGAAAGAAATGCATCAAAACATGAGTTTAGGGTGCAATGGTGTGGATCGGGAGTGTTTGTTGCGAAAAATTCTAAAAAGACATTGTGGCACAAACTTTTGCATTAATTGCACCAGTTTGGCGCGTTTTGTAGCAAGTTTCGTGCAGTAGCAAAACGGTCCCAAATGCACGCGAACAGAAATAAATGCACAAAAACATAATTTTAGGGTTCAATGGCGTGGATTAGGAGCGTTCGTTTCGAAAAATTCTAACAAGACATCGTGGCTTGAACTTTTGCATTAATTACACCAGTTTGGCACGTTTTACACCAAGCTTCGTGCAGTAGCGAAACGGTCCCAAATGCACCCAAACGGAAAGAAATGCACCAAAACATTAGTTTAGGGTCCAATGGCGTGGATCATGAGTGTTATTTGCGAAAAATTCTAAAAAGACACATTGGCACGAAATTTTTCATTAATCACACCAGTTTGGCGCGTTTTGCAGCAAGTTTCGTGCCGTAGCGAAACGGTCCCAAATGCACCCAAACGGAAAGAGACGCCCCAAAATAAGAGTTTTGGGTCCAATGACGTGGATCAGGAGCATTCGTTGCAAAAAATTCAAACAAGATATCGTGGCACGAACTTTTGCATTAATTGCACCAGTTTGGCATGTTTTGCAGCAAGTTTCGTGCAGTAGCAAAATGGTCCCTAATGCATGCGAACGGAAAGAAACGCACAAAAACATGAGTTTAGGGTCCAATTGTGTGGATTGGGAGCATTCGTTGCGAAAAATTCTAACTAAACATCATGGCACAAACTTCTGCATTAATTGCACCAGTTTGTCGCATTTTGCAGCAAGTTTCGTGTAGTAGCAAAACGGTTCCAAATGCACCCAAATGGAAAGAAACGCACCAAAACATGTGTTTAGGGTCCAATGGTGTGGATCAGGAATGTTCATTGTGAAAAATTCTAAAAGGACATCATTGCACGAAACTTGCTACAAAACGCGCCAAACTGGTGCAATTAATGCAAAAGTTCATGCCACGATGTCTTGTTAGAATTTATCGCAACGAACGCTCCCGATCCACACCACTGGACCCTAAACTCATGTTTTAGTGCACTTCTTTTCGTTTGCGTGCCTTTGGGACTGTTTCGCTACTGCATCAAACTTGGTGCAAAACGCGCCAGACTGGTGCAATTAATGCAAAAGTTCATGCCACGATGTCGCGTTAGAATTTTTCTAAATGAACGCTCCCGATCCACACCATTGGACCCTCAACTCATGTTTTGGTGCATTTCTTCCTGCTTGGGTGCATTTGGGACCGTTTCGCTACTGCACGAAACTCGGTGCAAAATGGGCCAACCTGGTGTAATTAATGTAAAAGTTCGTGCCATGAAGTCTCGTCAGAATTTCTCGAAACGAATGCTCCCGATCCGCACAATTGGACCTTAAGCTCATTTTTTCATGCATTTCTTTCTGTTTGGGTGCATTTGGGACCATTTCACTACCACACAAAATTGAAAGCAAAACGGTCCAAACTGGTGTGATTTTTTGCAACGAACACTCCCGATCCACACCATTGGACCCTAAACTCATGTTTTCGTGCAATTAATTTAAAAGTTCATGCCACAAAACTCGGTGCAAAATGGGCCAACCTGGTGCAATTAAAGCAAGAGTTCGTGCCTTAAAGTCTCGTTAGAATTTCTCAAAAGTTACGCTCCCGATCCAAACAATTGGACCCTAAGCTCATGTTTTCATGCATTTCTTTCCATTTGGGTGCATTTGGAAACATTTCGCTACTACACAAAACTCAAAGCAAAATGGGTCATACTGGTGCAATTAATGCAAAGGTTCGTGCCATGATGATTTGTTACAATTTCTCGCAACGAACGCTCCCGATCCACACCATTGGACCCTAAACTCATGTTTTGGTGTGTTTGTTTCCGTTTGGGTGCATGTGGGACCGTTTCGCTAGGGCCAATCTAGTGCAATTAATGCAAAAGTTCGTGCCACAAAGTCTCGTCAGAATTTCTCACAATGAACATTCTCGATCCACACAATTGGACTATAAGCTTATGTTTTCAAGCGTTTCTTTCCGTTTGGGTGCATTCGGGACCGCTTCGCTACCACACAAAACTCGAAGCAAAATGGGCCAAACTGGTGCAATTAATGCACAAGTTTGTGCCACGATGTCTTGTTAGAATTTTTCTTAACGAACGCTCCCGATCCACACTGTTGGACTAAACTCATGTTTTGGTGAGTTTTTTTCGTTTGGCTGCATTTGGAACCGGTTCGCTACTACATGAAACTTGCTGCAAAATGCGCCAAACTGGTGCATTTAATGCAAAATTTTGTGCCACGATGTCTTTTTAGATTTTTTCGCAACGAACACTCCTGATCCAAGCCATTGGACCCTAAACTCATGTTTGGTGCATTTCTTTCCGTTTTGGTGCATTTCTTTCCGTTTCGGTGCATTTGGAACCGTTTCGCTATTGCACAAAACTTGCTGCAAAATGCGCCGAACTGGTGCAATTAATGAAAAAAATCGTGCCACGATGTCTTGTTAGAATTTTTCACAACGAATGCTCCCGATCCACACCATTGGACCCTAAGCTCTTGTTTTGGTGCGTTTCTTTCCGTTTGGGTGCATTTGGGACCGTTTCGCTACTGCACGAAACTTGCTGCAAAACACTCGAAACTGGTGCAATTAATGCAAAAGTTCGTGCCACAATGTCTTGTTAGAATTTTTCACAACGAACACTCCCCCGATCTACACCACTGGACCCTAAACTCATGTTTTGGTGTGCTTCTTTCCGTTTGGGTGCATTTGGGATCGTTTCGCTACTGCATGAAACTTGGTGCAAAACGCGCCAGACTGGTGCAATTAATGCAAAAGTTCGTGCCATAATGAATTGTTAGAATTTTTCGCAACGAACGCTCCCGATCCACACCACTGGACCCTAAATTAATGATTTGGTGCGCTTCTTTCCGTTTGGGCGCATTTGGGATTGTTTCGCTACTGCATGAAACTTGCTGCAAAACGCGCCAAACTGGTGTATTTAATGCAAAATTTCGTGCCATGATGTCTTGTTAGAATTTTTCGCAACAAACGCTCCCGATCCACACCATTGGACCTTAAACTCATGTTTTGGTGGGTTTCTTTCCGTTTGGGTGCATTTGGAACCATTTCGCTACTACACTAAACATGCTGCAAAACATGCCAAACTGGTGGAGTTAATGCAAAAGTTTGTGCCACGATGTCTTGCTAGATTTTTTCATAACGAACGCTCCCAATCCACACCATTGGACCATAAACTCATGTTTTAGTGCATTTCTTTCCGTTTGAGCCAGCTTATTGCAATTAATGCAAAAGTTCGTGTAACAAAGTCTCATAAGAATTTCTCAAAACGAACGCTCCCGATCCACATGTTTTCATGCGTTTCTTTCTATTTGGGTGCATTTGGGACCATTTTGATACTACACAAAACTCGAAGCAAAACAGGCCATACTGGTGCAATTAATGCAAAATTTTGTGACACGATGTCTTGTTAGAATTATTCGCAACGAACGCTCCCTATCCACACCATTGGACTCGAAACTCATATTTTGGTGTGTTTCTTTCCATTTGGGTGCATTCGGAAGCATTTCGTTGCTGCACAAAACTTGCTACAAAACGGGCCAAACTGGTGCAATTAATGCAAAAGTTCGTGCCACGATGTGTTGTAAGAATTTTTTGCAACAAACACTCCCAATCCACACCACTGGACCCTAAGCTCATGTTTTGGTGGGTTTCTTTCCGTTTTGGTGCATTTGGAACTGTTTCGCTATTGCACAAAACTTGCTGCAAAATGCGCCGAACTGGTGCAATTAATGAAAAAAATCGTGCCACGATGTCTTGTTAGAATTTTTCACAACAAATGCTCCCGATCCACACCATTGGACCCTAAGCTCTTGTTTTGGTGCGTTTCTTTCCAGTTGGGTGCATTTGGAACCGTTTCGCTACTGCACGAAACTTGCTGCAAAACGCGCCAAACTGGTGCAATTAATGCAAAAGTTCATGCCATAATGTATTGTAAGAATTTTTCGCAACAAAAACTCCCGATCCACACCATTGGACCCTAAACTCATGTTTTGGTGTGCTTCTTTCCGTTTGGGTGCATTTGGGATCCTTTCGCTACTGCACGAAACTTGGTGCTAAACGTGCCAGACTAGTGCAATTAATGCAAAAGTTCGTGCCATGATAAATTTTTAGAATTTTTCGCATCGAACGCTCCCGATCCACACCACTGCACCCTAAACTTATGTTTTGGTGTCCTTCTTTCTGTATCGGTGCATTTGGGACTGTTTCGCTACTGCACGAAACTTGCTGCAAAACACGCCAAACTGGTGCATTTAATGCAAATTTTCGTGCCATGATGTCTTGTTAGAATTTTTCGCAACGAACACTCCCGATCCACACCACTGGACACTAAACTCATGTTTTGGTGCGCTTCTTTCTGTTTGGGAGCATTTGGAACTATTTTGCTACTGCATGAAACTTGAAGCAAAACGGGCCACACTGGTGCGATTAATGCAAAAGTTCGTGCCACGATGTCTTGTAAGAATTTTTCGCAACAAACGCTCCCGATCCACACCATTGGACCTTAAACTCATGTTTTGGTGGGTTTCTTTCCGTTTGGGTGCATTTGGGATCGTTTCGCTACTGCATGAAACTTGGTGCAAAACGCGCCAGACTGGTGCAATTAATGCAAAAGTTCGTGCCATAATGAATTGTTAGAATTTTTCGCAACGAACGCTCCCGATCCACACCACTGGACCCTAAATTAATGATTTGGTGCGCTTCTTTCCGTTTGGGCGCATTTGGGATTGTTTCGCTACTGCATGAAACTTGCTGCAAAACGCGCCAAACTGGTGTATTTAATGCAAAATTTCGTGCCATGATGTCTTGTTAGAATTTTTCGCAACAAACGCTCCCGATCCACACCATTGGACCTTAAACTCATGTTTTGGTGGGTTTCTTTCCGTTTGGGTGCATTTGGAACCATTTCGCTACTACACTAAACATGCTGCAAAACATGCCAAACTGGTGGAGTTAATGCAAAAGTTTGTGCCACGATGTCTTGCTAGATTTTTTCATAACGAACGCTCCCAATCCACACCATTGGACCATAAACTCATGTTTTAGTGCATTTCTTTCCGTTTGAGCCAGCTTATTGCAATTAATGCAAAAGTTCGTGTAACAAAGTCTCATAAGAATTTCTCAAAACGAACGCTCCCGATCCACATGTTTTCATGCGTTTCTTTCTATTTGGGTGCATTTGGGACCATTTTGATACTACACAAAACTCGAAGCAAAACAGGCCATACTGGTGCAATTAATGCAAAATTTTGTGACACGATGTCTTGTTAGAATTATTCGCAACGAACGCTCCCTATCCACACCATTGGACCCGAAACTCATATTTTGGTGTGTTTCTTTCCATTTGGGTGCATTCGGAAGCATTTCGTTGCTGCACAAAACTTGCTACAAAACGGGCCAAACTGGTGCAATTAATGCAAAAGTTCGTGCCACGATGTGTTGTAAGAATTTTTTGCAACAAACACTCCCAATCCACACCACTGGACCCTAAGCTCATGTTTTGGTGGGTTTCTTTCCGTTTTGGTGCATTTGGAACTGTTTCGCTATTGCACAAAACTTGCTGCAAAATGCGCCGAACTGGTGCAATTAATGAAAAAAATCGTGCCACGATGTCTTGTTAGAATTTTTCACAACAAATGCTCCCGATCCACACCATTGGACCCTAAGCTCTTGTTTTGGTGCGTTTCTTTCCAGTTGGGTGCATTTGGAACCGTTTCGCTACTGCACGAAACTTGCTGCAAAACGCGCCAAACTGGTGCAATTAATGCAAAAGTTCATGCCATAATGTATTGTAAGAATTTTTCGCAACAAAAACTCCCGATCCACACCATTGGACCCTAAACTCATGTTTTGGTGTGCTTCTTTCCGTTTGGGTGCATTTGGGATCCTTTCGCTACTGCACGAAACTTGGTGCTAAACGTGCCAGACTAGTGCAATTAATGCAAAAGTTCGTGCCATGATAAATTTTTAGAATTTTTCGCATCGAACGCTCCCGATCCACACCACTGCACCCTAAACTTATGTTTTGGTGTCCTTCTTTCTGTATCGGTGCATTTGGGACTGTTTCGCTACTGCACGAAACTTGCTGCAAAACACGCCAAACTGGTGCATTTAATGCAAATTTTCGTGCCATGATGTCTTGTTAGAATTTTTCGCAACGAACACTCCCGATCCACACCACTGGACACTAAACTCATGTTTTGGTGCGCTTCTTTCTGTTTGGGAGCATTTGGAACTATTTTGCTACTGCATGAAACTTGAAGCAAAACGGGCCACACTGGTGCGATTAATGCAAAAGTTCGTGCCACGATGTCTTGTAAGAATTTTTCGCAACAAACGCTCCCGATCCACACCATTGGACCTTAAACTCATGTTTTGGTGGGTTTCTTTCCGTTTGGGTGCATTTGGAACTGTTTCGCTACTACACTAACCTTGCTGCAAAACACGTCAAACTGTTGGAGTTAATGCAAAAGTTCGTGCCACGTTGTCTTGTTAGATTTTTTCGCTGAACGCTCCCAATCCACACCATTGGACCACAAACTCGTGTTTTAGTGCATTTCTTTCCGTTTGGGCCAACTTATTGCAATTAATGCAAAAGTTCATGTAACAAAGTCTCGTTAGAATTTCTCAAAACGAACGCTCCCGATCCACACCTTTAGACCATAAGCTCATGATTTCATGCGTTTCTTTCTATTTGGGTGCATTTGGGTCCATTTTGCTACTACACTAAACTAGAAGCAAAACGGGCCATACTGGTGCAATTAATGCAAAAGTTCGTGCCACGGTGTCTTGTTAGAATTTTTCACAATGAACGCTCCCGATCCACACCACTGGACACTAAACTCATGTTTTGGTGCGCTTCTTTCTGTTTGGGTGCATTTGGAACCGTTTTGCTACTACATGAAACTTGAAGCAAAACGGACCACACTGGTGCGATTAATGCAAAAGTTCGTGCCACGATGACTTGTAAGAATTTTTCGCAACAAACGCTCCCGATCCACACCATTGGACTTTAAACTCATGTTTTGGTGGGTTTCTTTCCGTTTGGGTGCATTTAGAACCGTTTCGCTACTACACTAAACTTGCTGCAAAACACGCCAAACTGGTGGAGTTAATGCAAAAGAACATGCCACGATGTCTTGTTAGATTTTTTTGCAATGAACGCTGCCAATCCACTCCATTGGACCATAAACTCATGTTTTTGTGCATTTCTTTCCATTTGGGCCAACTTATTGCAATTAATGCAAAAGTTCATGTAACAAAGTCTCATCAAAATTTCTCAAAACGAACACTCCCGATCCACACCTTTGGACCATAAGCTCATGTTTTCATGCGTTTCTTTCTATTTGGGACCATTTTGATACTTCACAAAACTCGAAGCAAAACGTGCCATACAGGTGTAATTAATGCAAAAGTTCGTGACACGATGTCTTGTTAGAATTATTTGCAACGAACGCTCCCTATCCACACCATTGGACCCTAAACTCATATTTTGGTGTGTTTCTTTCCATTTGGGTGCATTCGGAAGCGTTTCGCTGCTGCACAAAACTTACTACAAAACGGGCCAAACTGGTGCAATTAATTCAAAAGTTCGTGCCACGATGTGTTGTATGAATTTTTTGCAACAAACACTCCCGATCCACACCACTGGACCCTAAACTCATGTTTTGGTGCGCTTCTTTCTGTTTGGGTGCATTTGGAACTGTTTTGCTACTGCATGAAACTTGAATCAAAACGGGCCACACTGGTGCGATTAATGCAATAGTTCGTGCCACGATGTCTTGTAAGAATTTTTCGCAACGAACACTCCCCATCCACACCACTGGACCCTAAACTCATGTTTTGGTGTGCTTCCTTATGTTTGGGTTCATTTGGGATCGTTTCGCTACTGCATGAAACTTGGTGCAAAACGCGCCAGACTGGTGCAATTAATGCAAAAGTTTGTGCCATGATGAATTGTTAGAATTTTTTGCAACGAACGCTCCAGATCCACATCACTAGACCCTAAACTCATCTTTTGTTGCGCTTCTTTCCGTTTGGGTGCATTTGGGACTATTTCGCTACTGCACGAAACTTGCTGCAAAACACGCCAAACTGGTGGAGTTAATGCAAAAGTTCGTGCCACGATGTCTTGTTAGATTTTTTCGCAACGAATCCACACCATTTGACCATAAAATCATGTTTTAGTGCATTTCTTTCTGTTTGGGCCAACTTATTGCAATTAATGCAAAAGTTCGTGTAACAAAGTCTCGTCAGAATTTCTCAAAACGAACGCTCCCGATCCACACCTTTGACCATAAGCTCATGTTTTCATGCATTTCTTTCTATTTGGGACCATTTTGCTACTACACAAAACTCGAAGCAAAACGGGCCATACTGGTGCAATTAATGCAAAAGATCGTGACACGATGTCTTGTTAGAATTATTCGCAACGAACACTCCCTATCCACACCATTGGACCCTAACCTCATATTTTGGTGTGTTTCTTTCCATTTGGGTGCATTCAGAAGTGTTTCCCTGCTGCACAAAACTTGCTACAAAACGGGCCACACTGGTGCGATTAATGCAAAAGTTCGTGCCACGTTGTCTTGTTAGATTTTTTCGCTGAACGCTCCCAATCCACACCATTGGACCACAAACTCGTGTTTTAGTGCATTTCTTTCCGTTTGGGCCAACTTATTGCAATTAATGCAAAAGTTCGTGTAACAAAGTCTCGTCAGAATTTCTCAAAACCAACGCTCCCGATCCACACCTTTGGACCATAAGCTCATGTTTTCATGCGTTTCTTTCTATTTGGGACCATTTTGCTACTACACAAAACTCGAAGCAAAACGTGCCATACTGGTGTAATTAATGCAAAAGTTCGTGACACGATGTCTTGTTATTATTATTCGCAACGAACGCTCCCTATCCACACCATTGGACCCTAAACTCATATTTTGGTGTGTTTCTTTCCATTTGGGTGCATTTGGAAGCGTTTCGCTGCTGCACAAAACTTGCTACAAAACGGGCCAAACTGGTGCAATTAATGCAAAAGTTTGTGCCACGATGTGTTGTAAGAATTTTTTGCAACAAACGCTCCCGATGCACACCACTGGACCCTAAACTCATGTTTTGGTGCGCTTCTTTCTGTTTGGGTGCATTTGGAACCGTTTTGCTACTGCATGAAACTTGAAGCAAAACGGGCCACACTGTTGCGATTAATGCAAAAGTTTGTGCCACAATGTCTTGTAAGATTTTTTCGCGACAAATGCTCCCGATCCACACCATTGGACCTTAAACTCATGTTTTGGTGGGTTTCTTTCCGTTTGGGTGCATTAGGAACCGTTTCGCTACTACACTAAACTTGCTGCAGAACACGCCAAACTGGTGGAGTTAATACAAAAGTTCATGCCACGATGCCTTGTTAGATTTTTTCGCAACGAACGCTCCCAATCCACACCATTGGACAAAAACTCATGTTTTTGTGCATTTCTTTCCGTTTGGGCCAACTTATTGCAATTAATGCAAAAGTTCGTGTAACAAAGTCTCGTCAGAATTTCTAAAAACGAACGCTCCCGATCCACACCTTTGGACCATAAGCTCATGTTTTCATGCGTTTCTTTCTATTTGGGACCATTTTTCTACTAAAAAAAACTCGAAGCAAAACGTGCCATACTGGTGTAATTAATGCAAAAGTTCGTGACACGATGTCTTGTAAGAATTATTCGCAACGAACGCTCCCTATCCACACCATTGGACCCTAAACTCATATTTTGGTGTGTTTCTTTCCATTTGGGTGCATTCGGAAGCGTTTCGCTGCTGCACAAAACTTGCTACAAAACGGGCCAAACTGTTGAATTAATGCAAAAGTTTGTGGCACGATGTGTTGTAAGAATTTTTTGCAACAAACGCTCCCGATGCACACCACTGGACCCTAAACTCAAGTTTTAGTGCGCTTCTTTCTGTTTGGGTGCATTTGGAACCGTTTTGCTGCTGCATGAAACTTGAAGCAAAACGGGCCACACTGGTGCAATTAATGCAAAAGTTTGTGCCACGATGTCTTGTAAGATTTTTTCGCGACAAATGCTCCCGATCCACACCATTGGACCTTAAACTCATGTTTTGGTGGGTTTCTTGCCGTTTGGGTGCATTTGGAACCGTTTCGCTACTACACTAAACTTGCTGCAGAACACGCCAAACTGGTGGAGTTAATGCAAAAGTTCGTGCCACGATGTCTTGTTAGATTTTTTCGCAACGAACGCTCCCAATCCACACCATTGGACAATAAACTCATGTTTTTGTGCATTTCTTTCCGTTTGGGCCACTTATTATAATTAATGCAAAAGTTCGTGTAACAAAGTCTCGTCAGAATTTCTCAAAACGAACGCACCCGATCCACACCTTTGGACCATAAGCTCATGTTTTCATGCGTTTCTTTCTATTTGGGACCATTTTGCTACTACACAAAACTCGAAGCAAAACGTGCCATACTGGTGTAATTAATGCAAAAGTTCGTGACACGATGTCTTGTTAGAATTATTCGCAACGAACGCTCCCTATCCACACCATTGGACCCTAAACTCATATTTTGGTGTGTTTCTTTCCATTTGGGTGCATTCGGAAGCGTTTCGCTGCTGCACAAAACTTGCTACAAAACGGGCCAAACTGGTGCAATTAATGCAAAAGTTCGTGCCACGATGTGTTGTAAGAATTTTTTGCAACAAACGCTCCCGATCCACACCACTAGACCCTAAACTCATGTTTTGGTGCGCTTCTTTCTGTTTGGGTGCATTTGGAACCGTTTTGCTACTGCATGAAACTTGAAGCAAAACGGGCCACACTGGTGCGATTAATGCAAAAGTTCGTGCCACGATGTCTTGTAAGAGTTTTTCGCGACAAACGCTCCCGATCCACACCATTGGACCTTAAACTCATGTTTTGGTGGGTTTCTTTCCGTTTGGGTGCATTTGGAACCGTTTCGCTACTACATTAAACTTGCTGCAGAACACACCAAACTGGTGGAGTTAATGCAAAAGTTCGTGCCACGATGTCTTGTTAGATTTTTTCGCAACGAACGCTCCCAATCCACACCATTGGACAATAAACTCAATTAGTGCATTTCTTTTCGTTTGGGCCAACTTATTGCAATTAATGCAAAAGTTCGTGTAACAAAGTCTCGTCAGAATTTCTCAAAACGAACGCTCCCGATCCGCACCTTTGGACCATAAGCTCATGTTTTCATGCGTTTCTTTCTATTTGGGACCATTTTGCTACTACAAAAAACTCGAAGCAAAACGTGCCAAACTGGTGTAATTAATGCAAAAGTTCGTGACACGATGTCTTGTTAGAATTATTCGCAACGAACGCTCCCTATCCACACCATTGGACCCTAAACTCATATTTTGGTGTGTTTCTTTCCATTTGGGTGCATTCGGAAGCGTTTCACTGCTGCACAAAACTTGCTACAAAACGGGCCAAACTGGTGTAATTAATGCAAAAGTTCGTGCCACGATGTGTTGTAAGAATTTTTTGCAACAAACGCTCCCGATCCACACCACTAGACCCTAAACTCATGTTTTGGTGCGCTTCTTTCTGTTTGGGTGCATTTGGAACCGTTTTGCTACTGCATGAAACTTGAAGCAAAACGGGCCACACTGGTGCGATTAATGCAAAAGTTCGTGCCACGATGTCTTGTAAGAGTTTTTCGCGACAAACGCTCCCGATCCACACCATTGGACCTTAAACTCATGTTTTGGTGGGTTTCTTTCCGTTTGGGTGCATTTGGAACCGTTTCGCTACTACACTAAACTTGCTGCAGAACACGCCAAACTGGTGGAGTTAATGCAAAAGTTCGTGCCACGATGTCTTGTTAGATTTTTTCGCAACGAACGCTCCCAATCCACACCATTGGACAATAAACTCAATTAGTACATTTCTTTTCGTTTGGACCAACTTATTGCAATTAATACAAAAGTTCGTGTAACAAAGTCTCATCAGAATTTGTCAAAATGAACGCTCCCGATCCACACCTTTGGACCATAACCTCATGTTTTCATGCGTTTCTTTCTATTTGGGACAATTTTGCTACTACACAAAACTCGAAGCAAAACGTGCCATAATGGTGTAATTAATGCAAAAGTTCATGACACGATGTCTTGTTAGAATTATTCGCAACGAACGCTCCCTATCCACACCATTGGACCCTAAACTCAAATTTTGTTGTGTTTCTTTCCATTTGGGTGCATTCGGAAGCGTTTCGCTGCTGCACAAAACTTGCTACAAAACGGGCTAAACTGGTGCAATTAATGCAAAAGTTCGTGCCACGATGTGTTGTAAGATTTTTTTGCAACAAACGCTCCCGATCCACACCATTGGACCCTAAACTCATGTTTTGGTGCGCTTCTTTCTGTTTGGGTGCATTTGGAACTGTTTTGCTACTGCATGAAACTTGTAGCAAAATGGGCCACACTGGTGCGATTAATGCAAAAGTTCGTGCCACGATGTCTTGTAAGAGTTTTTCGCGACAAACGCTCCCGATCCACACCATTGGACCTTAAACTCATGTTTTGGTGGGTTTCTTTCCGTTTGGGTGCATTTGGAACCGTTTCGCTACTACACTAAACTTGCTGCAGAACACGCCAAACTGGTGGAGTTAATGCAAAAGTTCGTGCCACGATGTCTTGTTAGATTTTTTCGCAACGAACGCTCCCATTCCACACCATTGGACAATAAACTCAATTAGTGCATTTCTTTCCGTTTGGACCAACTTATTGCAATTAATACAAAAGTTCGTGTAACAAAGTCTCGTCAGATTTTGTCAAAATGAACGCTCCCGATCCACACCTTTGGACCTTAAGCTCATGTTTTCATGCGTTTCTTTCTATTTGGGACCATTTTGCTACTACACAAAACTCGAAGCAAAATGTGCCATAATGGTGTAATTAATGCAAAAGTTCGTGACACGATGTCTTGTTAGAATTATTCGCAACAAACGCTCCCTATCCACACCATTGGACCCTAAACTCATATTTTGGTGTGTTTCTTTCCATTTGGGTGCATTCGGAAGCGTTTCGCTGCTGCACAAAACTTGCTACAAAACGGGTCAAACTGGTGCAATTAATGCAAAAGTTCGTGCCACGATGTGTTGTGAGAATTTTTTGCAACAAACGCTCCCGATCCACACCATTGGACCCTAAACTCATATTTTGGTGCGCTTCTTTCTGTTTGGGTGCATTTGGAACTGTTTTGCTACTGCATGAAACTTGTAGCAAAACGGGCGACACTGGTGCGATTAATGCAAAAGTTCGTGCCACGATGTCTTGTAAGAGTTTTTCGCGACAAACGCTCCCGATCCACACCATTGGACCTTAAACTCATGTTTTGGTTGGTTTCTTTCCGTTTGGGTGCATTTGGAACCGTTTCGCTACTACATTAAACTTGCTGCAGAACACACCAAACTGGTGGAGTTAATGCAAAAGTTCGTGCCACGATGTCTTGTTAGATTTTTTCGCAACGAACGCTCCCAATCCACACCATTGGACAATAAACTCAATTAGTGCATTTCTTTTCGTTTGGGCCAACTTATTGCAATTAATGCAAAAGTTCGTGTAACAAAGTCTCGTCAGAATTTCTCAAAACGAACGCTCTCGATCCGCACCTTTGGACCATAAGCTCATGTTTTCATGCGTTTCTTTGTATTTGGGACCATTTTTCTACTACACAAAACTCGAAGCAAAACGTGCCATACTGGTGTAATTAATGCAAAAGTTCGTGACACGATGTCTTGTTAGAATTATTCGCAACGAACGCTCCCTATCCACACCATTGGACCCTAAACTCATATTTTGGTGTGTTTCTTTCCATTTGGGTGCATTCGGAAGCGTTTCGCTGCTGCACAAAACTTGCTACAAAACGGGCCAAACTGGTGCAATTAATGCAAAAGTTCGTGCCACGATGTGTTGTAAGAATTTTTTGCAACAAATGCTCCCGATCCACACCACTGGACCCTAAACTCATGTTTTGGTGCGCTTCTTTCTGTTTGGGTGCATTTGGAACTGTTTTGCTACTGCATGAAACTTGAAGCAAAACGGGCCACACTGGTGCGATTAATGCAAAAGTTCGTGCCACGATGTCTTGTAAGAGTTTTTCGCGACAAACGCTCCCGATCCACACCATTGGACCTTAAACTCATGTTTTGGTGGGTTTCTTTCCGTTTGGGTGCATTTGGAACCGTTTCGCTACTACACTAAACTTGCTGCAGAACACGCCAAACTGGTGGAGTTAATGCAAAAGTTCGTGTCACGATGTCTTGTTAGATTTTTCGCAACGAACGCTCCCAATCCACACCATTGGACAATAAACTCATGTTTTTGTGCATTTCTTTTCGTTTGGGCCAACTTATTGCAATTAATGCAAAAGTTCGTGTAACAAAGTCTCGTCAGAATTTCTCAAAACGAACGCTCCCGATCCGCACCTTTGGACCATAAGCTCATGTTTTCATGCGTTTCTTTCTATTTGGGACCATTTTGCTACTACAAAAAACTCGAAGCAAAACGTGCCATACTGGTGTAATTAATGCAAAAGTTCGTGACACGATGTCTTGTTAGAATTATTCGCAACGAACGCTCCCTATCCACACCATTGGACCCTAAACTCATATTTTGTTGTGTTTCTTTCCATTTGGGTGCACTCGGAAGCGTTTCGCTGCTGCACAAAACTTGCTACAAAACGGGCTAAACTGGTGCAATTAATGCAAAAGTTCGTGCCACGATGTGTTGTAAGATTTTTTTGCAACAAACGCTCCCGATCCACACCATTGGACCCTAAACTCATGTTTTGGTGCGCTTCTTTCTGTTTGGGTGCATTTGGAACTGTTTTGCTACTGCATGAAACTTGTAGCAAAATGGGCCACACTGGTGCGATTAATGCAAAAGTTCGTGCCACGATGTCTTGTAAGAGTTTTTCGCGACAAACGCTCCCGATCCACACCATTGGACCTTAAACTCATGTTTTGGTGGGTTTCTTTCCGTTTGGGTGCATTTGGAACCGTTTCGCTACTACACTAAACTTGCTGCAGAACACGCCAAACTGGTGGAGTTAATGCAAAAGTTCGTGCCACGATGTCTTGTTAGATTTTTTCGCAACGAACGCTCCCAATCCACACCATTGGACAATAAACTCAATTAGTACATTTCTTTCGTTTGGACCAACTTATTGCAATTAATACAAAAGTTCGTGTAACAAAGTCTCATCAGAA
The DNA here is from genome assembly GCF_016808335.1 of Panicum virgatum. Taxonomy (NCBI): domain Eukaryota; kingdom Viridiplantae; phylum Streptophyta; class Magnoliopsida; order Poales; family Poaceae; genus Panicum; species Panicum virgatum. The sequence goes on from NC_053145.1 coordinate 21,449,619, forward strand.
TTTGTCAAAATGAACGCTCCCGATCCACACCTTTGGACCATAACCTCATGTTTTCATGCGTTTCTTTCTATTTGGGACAATTTTGCTACTACACAAAACTCGAAGCAAAACGTGCCATAATGGTGTAATTAATGCAAAAGTTCATGACACGATGTCTTGTTAGAATTATTCGCAACGAACGCTCCCTATCCACACCATTGGACCCTAAACTCATATTTTGTTGTGTTTCTTTCCATTTGGGTGCATTCGGAAGCGTTTCGCTGCTGCACAAAACTTGCTACAAAACGGGCTAAACTGGTGCAATTAATGCAAAAGTTCGTGCCACGATGTGTTGTAAGATTTTTTTGCAACAAACGCTCCCGATCCACACCATTGGACCCTAAACTCATGTTTTGGTGCGCTTCTTTCTGTTTGGGTGCATTTGGAACTGTTTTGCTACTGCATGAAACTTGTAGCAAAATGGGCCACACTGGTGCGATTAATGCAAAAGTTCGTGCCACGATGTCTTGTAAGAGTTTTTCGCGACAAACGCTCCCGATCCACACCATTGGACCTTAAACTCATGTTTTGGTGGGTTTCTTTCCGTTTGGGTGCATTTGGAACCGTTTCGCTACTACACTAAACTTGCTGCAGAACACGCCAAACTGGTGGAGTTAATGCAAAAGTTCGTGCCACGATGTCTTGTTAGATTTTTTCGCAACGAACGCTCCCATTCCACACCATTGGACAATAAACTCAATTAGTGCATTTCTTTCCGTTTGGACCAACTTATTGCAATTAATACAAAAGTTCGTGTAACAAAGTCTCGTCAGAATTTGTCAAAATGAACGCTCCCGATCCACACCTTTGGACCTTAAGCTCATGTTTTCATGCGTTTCTTTCTATTTGGGACCATTTTGCTACTACACAAAACTCGAAGCAAAATGTGCCATAATGGTGTAATTAATGCAAAAGTTCGTGACACGATGTCTTGTTAGAATTATTCGCAACGAACGCTCCCTATCCACACCATTGGACCCTAAACTCATATTTTGGTGTGTTTCTTTCCATTTGGGTGCATTCGGAAGCGTTTCGCTGCTGCACAAAACTTGCTACAAAACGGGTCAAACTGGTGCAATTAATGCAAAAGTTCGTGCCACGATGTGTTGTGAGAATTTTTTGCAACAAACGCTCCCGATCCACACCATTGGACCCTAAACTCATATTTTGGTGCGCTTCTTTCTGTTTGGGTGCATTTGGAACTGTTTTGCTACTGCATGAAACTTGTAGCAAAACGGGCCGACACTGGTGCGATTAATGCAAAAGTTCGTGCCACGATGTCTTGTAAGAGTTTTTCGCGACAAACGCTCCCGATCCACACCATTGGACCTTAAACTCATGTTTTGGTTGGTTTCTTTCCGTTTGGGTGCATTTGGAACCGTTTCGCTACTACACTTAAACTTGCTGCAGAACACGCCAAACTGGTGGAGTTAATGCAAAAGTTCGTGCCACGATGTCTTGTTAGATTTTTTCGCAACGAACGCTCCCAATCCACACCATTGGACAATAAACTCAATTAGTGCATTTCTTTTCGTTTGGGCCAACTTATTGCAATTAATGCAAAAGTTCGTGTAACAAAGTCTCGTCAGAATTTCTCAAAACGAACGCTCTCCGATCCGCACCTTTGGACCATAAGCTCATGTTTTCATGCGTTTCTTTCTATTTGGGACCATTTTGCTACTACACAAAACTCGAAGCAAAACGTGCCATACTGGTGTAATTAATGCAAAAGTTCGTGACACGATGTCTTGTTAGAATTATTCGCAACGAACGCTCCCTATCCACACCATTGGACCCTAAACTCATATTTTGGTGTGTTTCTTTCCATTTGGGTGCATTCGGAAGCGTTTCGCTGCTGCACAAAACTTGCTACAAAACGGGCCAAACTGGTGCAATTAATGCAAAAGTTCGTGCCACGATGTGTTGTAAGAATTTTTTGCAACAAACTGCTCCCGATCCACACCACTGGACCCTAAACTCATGTTTTGGTGCGCTTCTTTCTGTTTGGGTGCATTTGGAACTGTTTTGCTACTGCATGAAACTTGAAGCAAAACGGGCCACACTGGTGCGATTAATGCAAAAGTTCGTGCCACGATGTCTTGTAAGAGTTTTTCGCGACAAACGCTCCCGATCCACACCATTGGACCTTAAACTCATGTTTTGGTGGGTTTCTTTCCGTTTGGGTGCATTTGGAACCGTTTCGCTACTACACTAAACTTGCTGCAGAACACGCCAAACTGGTGGAGTTAATGCAAAAGTTCGTGTCACGATGTCTTGTTAGATTTTTTCGCAACGAACGCTCCCAATCCACACCATTGGACAATAAACTCATGTTTTTGTGCATTTCTTTCGTTTGGGCCAACTTATTGCAATTAATGCAAAAGTTCGTGTAACAAAGTCTCGTCAGAATTTCTCAAAACGAACGCTCCCGATCCACACCTTTGGACCATAAGCTCATGTTTTCATGCGTTTCTTTCTATTTGGGACCATTTTGCTACTACACAAAACTCGAAGCAAAACGTGCCATACTGGTGTAATTAATGCAAAAGTTCGTGACACGATGTCTTGTTAGAATTATTCGCAACGAACGCTCCCTATCCACACCATTGGACCCTAAACTCATATTTTGGTGTGTTTCTTTCCATTTGGGTGCACTCGGAAGCGTTTCGCTGCTGCACAAAACTTGCTACAAAACGGGCTAAACTGGTGCAATTAATGCAAAAGTTCGTGCCACGATGTGTTGTAAGAATTTTTTTGCAACAAACGCTCCCGATCCACACCATTGGACCCTAAACTCATGTTTTGGTGCGCTTCTTTCTGTTTGGGTGCATTTGGAACTGTTTTGCTACTGCATGAAACTTGTAGCAAAATGGGCCACACTGGTGCGATTAATGCAAAAGTTCGTGCCACGATGTCTTGTAAGAGTTTTTCGCGACAAACGCTCCCGATCCACACCATTGGACCTTAAACTCATGTTTTGGTGGGTTTCTTTCCGTTTGGGTGCATTTGGAACCGTTTCGCTACTACACTAAACTTGCTGCAGAACACGCCAAACTGGTGGAGTTAATGCAAAAGTTCGTGCCACGATGTCTTGTTAGATTTTTTCGCAACGAACGCTCCCAATCCACACCATTGGACAATAAACTCAATTAGTGCATTTCTTTCCGTTTGGACCAACTTATTGCAATTAATACAAAAGTTCGTGTAACAAAGTCTCGTCAGATTTTGTCAAAATGAACGCTCCCGATCCACACCTTTGGACCTTAAGCTCATGTTTTCATGCGTTTCTTTCTATTTGGGACCATTTTGATACTACACAAAACTCGAAGCAAAACGTGCCATACTGGTGTAATTAATGCAAAAGTTCGTGACACGATGTCTTGTTAGAATTATTCGCAACGAACGCTCCCTATCCACACCATTGGACCCTAAACTCATATTTTGGTGTGTTTCTTTCCATTTGGGTGCATTCGGAAGCGTTTCGCTGCTGCACAAAACTTGCTACAAAACGGGCCAAACTGGTGCAATTAATGCAAAAGTTCGTGCCACGATGTGTTGTAAGAATTTTTTGCAACAAACGCTCCCGATCCACACCACTAGACCCTAAACTCATGTTTTGGTGCGCTTCTTTCTGTTTGGGTGCATTTGGAACCGTTTTGCTACTGCATGAAACTTGAAGCAAAACGGGCCACACTGGTGCGATTAATGCAAAAGTTCGTGCCACGATGTCTTGTAAGAGTTTTTCGCGACAAACGCTCCCGATCCACACCATTGGACCTTAAACTCATGTTTTGGTGGGTTTCTTTCCGTTTGGGTGCATTTGGAACCGTTTCGCTACTACACTTAAACTTGCTGCAGAACACGCCAAACTGGTGGAGTTAATGCAAAAGTTCGTGCCACGATGTCTTGTTAGATTTTTTCGCAACGAACGCTCCCAATCCACACCATTGGACAATAAACTCAATTTAGTGCATTTCTTTTCGTTTGGGCCAACTTATTGCAATTAATGCAAAAGTTCGTGTAACAAAGTCTCGTCAGAATTTCTCAAAACGAACGCTCCCGATCCGCACCTTTGGACCATAAGCTCATGTTTTCATGCGTTTCTTTCTATTTGGGACCATTTTGCTACTACAAAAAACTCGAAGCAAAACGTGCCATAACTGGTGTAATTAATGCAAAAGTTCGTGACACGATGTCTTGTTAGAATTATTCGCAACGAACGCTCCCTATCCACACCATTGGACCCTAAACTCATATTTTGGTGTGTTTCTTTCCATTTGGGTGCATTCGGAAGCGTTTCGCTGCTGCACAAAACTTGCTACAAAACGGGCCAAACTGGTGCAATTAATGCAAAAGTTCGTGCCACGATGTGTTGTAAGAATTTTTTGCAACAAACGCTCCCGATCCACACCACTGGACCCTAAACTCATGTTTTGGTGCGCTTCTTTCTGTTTGGGTGCATTTGGAACTGTTTTGCTACTGCATGAAACTTGAAGCAAAACGGGCCACACTGGTGCGATTAATGCAAAAGTTCGTGCCACGATGTCTTGTAAGAGTTTTTCGCGACAAACGCTCCCGATCCACACCATTGGACCTTAAACTCATGTTTTGGTGGGTTTCTTTCCGTTTGGGTGCATTTGGAACCGTTTCGCTACTACACTAAACTTGCTGCAGAACACGCCAAACTGGTGGAGTTAATGCAAAAGTTCGTGCCACGATGTCTTGTTAGATTTTTTCGCAACGAACGCTCCCAATCCACACCATTGGACAATAAACTCAATTAGTGCATTTCTTTCCGTTTGGACCAACTTATTGCAATTAATACAAAAGTTCGTGTAACAAAGTCTCGTCAGAATTTGTCAAAATGAACGCTCCCGATCCACACCTTTGGACCATAAGCTCATGTTTTCATGCGTTTCTTTCTATTGGGACCATTTTGCTACTACACAAAACTCGAAGCAAAATGTGCCATAATGGTGTAATTAATGCAAAAGTTCGTGACACGATGTCTTGTTAGAATTATTCGCAACGAACGCTCCCTATCCACACCATTGGACCCTAAACTCATATTTTGGTGTGTTTCTTTCCATTTGGGTGCATTCGGAAGCGTTTCGCTGCTGCACAAAACTTGCTACAAAACGGGTCAAACTGGTGCAATTAATGCAAAAGTTCGTGCCACGATGTGTTGTAAGAATTTTTTTGCAACAAACGCTCCCGATCCACACCATTGGACCCTAAACTCATGTTTTGGTGCGCTTCTTTCTGTTTTGGGTGCATTTGGAACTGTTTTGCTACTGCATGAAACTTGTAGCAAACTGGGCCACCCTGGTGCGATTAATGCAAAAGTTCGTGCCCACGATGTCTTGTAAGAGTTTTTCGCGACAAACGCTCCCGATCCACACCATTGGACCTTAACTCATGTTTTGGTGGGTTTCTTTCCGTTTGGGTGCATTTGGAACCGTTTCGCTACTACACTAAACTTGCTGCAGAAACACGCCCCAAACTGGTGGAGTTAATGCAAAAGTTCGTGCCACGATGTCTTGTTAGATTTTTTCGCAACGAACGCTCCCAATCCACACCATTGGACAATAAAACTCAATTAGGGCATTTCTTTCCGTTTGGGACCAACTTATTGCAATTAATACAAAAGTTCTTGTAACAAAAGTCTCGTCAGAATTTGTCAAAATGAACGCTACCCGATCCACACCTTTGGGACCATAAGCTCATGTTTTCATGCGTTTCTTTCTATTTGGGACCATTTTGCTACTACACAAAACTCGAAGCAAAACGTGCCATAATGGTGTAATTAATGCAAAAGTTCGTGACACGATGTCTTGTTAGAATTATTCGCAACGAACGCTCCCTATCCACACCATGGACCCTAAACTCATATTTTGGTGTGTTTTTTCCATTTGGGTGCATTCGGAAGCGTTTCGCTGCTGCACAAAACTTGCTCACAAAACCAAACTGGTGCAGTTAATGCAAAAGTTCGTGCCACGATGTCTTGTAAGAATTTTTTCGCAACAACGCTCCCGATCCACACCATTGGACCCTAAACTCATGTTAGGTGCATTCTTTCCGTTTGGACCAACTTTTGCAATTAATACAAAGTTCGTGTAAAAAAAGTCTCGTCAGATTTGTCAAAAACGCTCCCGATCCACACCATTGGACCTTAAGCTCATGTTTTTGGTTTCTTTCTATTTGGGACCATTTGCTACTACACAAAACTCGAAGCAAAACGTGCCCTACTGGTGTAATTAATGCAAAAGTTCGTGACACGATGTCTTGTTAGAATTATTCGCAACGAACGCTCCCTATCCACACCATTGGACCCTAAACTCATATTTGGTTGTGTTTCTTTCCATTTGGGTGCATTCGGAAGCGTTTCGATTGCTGCCACAAACCTTGCTACAAAACGGGCAAACTGGTGTGCAAATTAATGCAAAAGTTCGTGCCACGATGTGTTGTTGTAAGAATTTTTTTGCAACAAACTGCTCCCGATCCACACCACTTGGACCCTAAACTCATGTTTTGGTGCGCTTCTTTCTGTTTGGGTGCATTTGGAACTGTTTTGCTACTGCATGAAACTTGTAAGCAAAACGGGCCACACTGGTGCGATTAATGCAAAAGTTCGTGCCACGATGTCTTTGTAAGAGTTTTTCGCGAACAAACGCTCCCGATCCACACCATTGGACCTTAAACTCATGTTTTGGTGGGTTTCTTTCCGTTTGGGTTGGCATTTGGAACCGTTTCGCTACTACACTAAACTTGCTGCAGAACACGCCAAACTGGCTGGAGTTAATGCAAAAGTTCGTGTCACGATGTCTTGTTAGATTTTTTCGCAACGAACGCTCCAATCCACACCATTGGACAATAAACTCAATTTAGTGCATTTCTTTCGTTTGGGCCCAACTTATTGCAATTAATGCAAAAGTTCGTGTGTGTAACAAAGTCTCGTCAGAATTTCTCAAAACTGAACGCTCCCGATCCGCACCTTTGGACCATAAGCTCATGTTTTCATGCGTTTCTTTCTATTTGGGACCATTTTGCTACTACACAAAACTCGAAGCAAAACGTGCCATACTGGTGTAATTAATGCAAAAGTTCGTGACACGATGTCTTGTTAGAATTATTCGCAACGAACGCTCCCTATCCACACCATTGGACCCTAAACTCATATTTTGGTGTGTTTTCTTTCCATTTGGGTGCACTTCGGAAGCGTTTCGCTGCTGCACCAAAACTTGCTACAAAACGGGCTCAAACTGGTGCAATTAATGCAAAAGTTCGTTGCCACGATGTGTTGTAAGAATTTTTTTGCAACAAACTCTCCCGATCCACACCATTGGACCCTAACCTCATGTTTTGGTGCGCTTCTTTCTGTTGGGTGCATTGGAACTGTTTTGCTACTGCATGAAACTTGTAGCAAAACTGGGCCACACTGGTGCGATTAATGCCACAAGTTCGTTGCCACGATGTCTTGTAAGAGGTTTTTCGCGACAACGCTCCCGATCCACACCATTGGACCTTAAACTCATGTTTTGGTGGGTTTCTTTCCGTTTGGGTGCATTGGAACCGTTTCGCTACTACACTAAACTTGGTGCAGAACACGCCAAACTGGTGGAGTTAATGCAAAAGTTCGTGCCACGATTGTCTTGTTAGATTTTTTCGCAACGAACGCTCCCAATCCACACCATGGACAATAAACTCAATTAGTGCATTTCTTTCCGTTTGGACCAACTTATTGCAATTAATACAAAAGTTCGTTGTAACAAAGTCTCGTCAGATTTGTCAAAATGAACGCTCCCGATCCACACCTTTGGACCCTTAAGCTCATGTTTTCATCGTTTCTTCTATTTGGGACCATTTTGCTTACTACACAAAACTCGAAGCAAAACGTGCCATAATGGTGTAATTAATGCAAAAGTTCGTGACACGATGTCTGTTAGAATTATTCGCAACGAACGCTCCCTATCCAAACCATTGGACCCTAAACTCATATTTTGGTGTGTTTCTTTCCATTCGGGTGCATTCGGAAGCGTTTCGCTGCTGCACAAACTTGCTCCAGAACACACCAAACTGGTGGAGTTAATGCAAAAGTTCGTGCCATGTCTTGTTAGATTTTTTCGCAACGAACGCTCCCAATCCACACCATTGGACAATAAACTCAATTAGTGCATTTCTTTCCGTTTGGACCAACTTATTGCAATTAATACAAAAGTTCGTGTAACAAAGTCTCGTCAGAATTTGTCAAAATGAACGCACCCGATCCACACCTTTGGACCATAAGCTCATGTTTTCATGCGTTCTTTCTATTTGGGACCATTTTGCTACTACACAAAACTCGAAGCAAAACGTGCCATAATGGTGTAATTAATGCAAAAGTTCGTGACACGATGTCTTGTTAGAATTATTCGCAACGAACGCACCCTATCCACACCATTGGACCCTAAACTCATATTTTGGTGTGTTTCTTTCCATTTGGGTGCATTCGGAAGCATTTCGCTGCTGCACACAAACTTGCTACAAAACGGGCCAAACTGGTGCAATTAATGCAAAAGTTCGTGCCACGATGTGTGGTAAGAATTTTTTGCAACAAACGCTCCCGATCCACACCACTGGACCCTAAACTCATGTTTTGGTGCGCTTCTTTCTGTTTGGGTGCATTTGGAACCGTTTTGCTACTGCATGAAACTTGAAGCAAAACGGGCCACACTGGTGCGATTAATGCAAAAGTTCGTGCCATGTTGTCTTGTAAGAGTCTTTCGCGACAAACCCTCCCGATCCACACCATTGGACCTTAAACTCATGTTTTGGTGGGTTTCTTTCCTTTGGGTGCATTTGGAACCGTTTCGCTACTACACTAAACATGCTGCAGAACACACCAAACTGGTGGAGTTAATGCAAAGTTCGTGCCACGATGCCTTGTTAGATTTTTCGCAACGAACGCTCCCAATCCACACCATTGGACAATAAACTCAATTAGTGCATTTCTTTCCATTTGG
>NC_053145.1:21468659-21556980 GCF_016808335.1 Panicum virgatum
ATTGCACGAAACTTGCTACAAACGAACCAAACTGGTGCAATTAATGCAAAAGTTCGTGCCGCGATGTCTTGTTAGATTTTTTCACAACGAACAGTCCCGATCGACAACATTGCACCTTAAACTCATGTTTTGGTGCGTTTCTTTCCTTTGGGGTCCATTTGGAACCGTTTTGCTATTGCACGAAACTTGGTGGAAAACGAGCCAAGCGGTTGCAATTAAAGCAAAAGTTTGTGCGCGATGTCTTGTTAGAATTTTTCGCAACGAACACTCCCGATCACAGAATTGCACCCTAAACTCATGTTTTTTGTGCGTTTCATTCCGTTTGCGTGCATTTGGGACCATTTTGCTACTACAACGAAACTGATCCACCCTAAACTCAGGTTTTGGTGCGTTTTCTTCCCGTTTGGGTGCATTTAGAACTGTTTTGCTACTACACAAAACTTGCTGCAAAACGCACCAAACTGGTGCAATTAATGCAAAGAGTCTGTGCCATGATGTCTTGTTAGAATTTTTCGCAATGAACGCCATTAGACCCTAAACTCATGTTTTTGTGCGTTTCTTTCCATTTGCGTGCATTTGGACGTTTTGCACCTGCACGAAACTTGCTGCAAAACGCGCCAAACTGGTGCAATTAGTCAAAAGTTCATGCCACGATGTCTTGTTAGAATTTTCCGCAACGAACGCTCCCGATCAACACCATTGGACCCAAAACTCAGGTTTTGGTGCGTTTCTTTCCGTTTTGGTACATTTGGAACCGTTTCGCTATTGCACAAAAATTGCTTGCAAAATGATCCAAATTGGTGCAATTAATGCAAAAGTTTGTCCAACGATGTCTTGCTAGAATTTTGCGCAACAAACGCTCCCGATCAACACCATTGGACCCAAAACTCAGGTTTTGGTGCGTTTCTTTCTATTTTGGTGAATTTGGAACCGTTTCGCTATTACACAAAACATGCTGCAAAATGATCCAAACTGGTACAATTAATGCAAAAGTTTGTGCCACGATGTCTTGCTAGAATTTTTCGCAACGAACGCTCCCGATCAACACAATTGGACCCTAAACTCAGGTTTTGGTGCGTTTCTTTCCGTTTGGGTGCATTTGGAACTGTTTTGCTATTGCACGAAACTTGCTGCAAAACGAGCCAAACTGGTGCAATTAATGCAAAAGTTCGTGCCACGATGTCTTATCAGAATTTTTCACAACGAACGCTCCTGATCAACACCATTGGACCCTAAACTCAGGTTTGGTGCGTTTCTTTCCGTTTGGGTGCATTTGGAACCGTTTTGCTATTGCACAAAACTTGCTGCCAAACGAGCCAAACTGGTGCAATTAACGTAAAAGTTCGTGCTGCGATGTCTTGATAGAATTTTTCGCAACGAACTCAAACGATCCACAGTATTGGACCCTAATCTTATGTTTTGGGTGCGTTTCTTTCCGTTTGGGAAAATTTGGGACCGTTTCGCTGCTACACGAAACTTGCTACAAAACGCGCCAAACTGATGCAATTAGTGCAAAACTTCATGCCGCGATGTCTTATTAGAATTTGTCATAACGAACGCTCCTGATCCACTCCATTGGACCCTAAACTCAGGTTTTGGTGCGTTTCTTCCTATTTGGGTGCATTTAAAACTGTTTTGCTATTGCATGAAACTTGCTACAAAACGAGCCAAACTGGTGCAATTAATGCAAAAGTTCGTGCCGCGATGTCTTGATATAATTTTTCGTAACGAACGCTCCCGATCCACACCATTGGACCCTAAACTCATGTTTTGGTGCATTTCTTTCTGTTCGCGTGCATTTGGGACCGTTTTGCTACGACACGAAACTTGCTGCAAAGCGCGCCAAACTGGTGCAATTAATGCAAAAGTTCGTGCCATGATGTCTGGTTAGAACTTTTCACAACGAACGCCATTGGACCCTAAACTCATGTTTTTGTGCGTTTCTTTCCATTTGCGTGCATTAGGGACCGTTTTGCAACTGCAGGAAACTTGCTGCAAAACACGTCAAACTGGTGCAATTAATGCAAAAGTTCGTGCCACGATGTCATGTTAGAATTATTCGCAACGAACGCTCCCGGTCCACACCATTGGACACTAAATTCAGGTTTTTTGTGCGTTCCTTTCTGTTTTGGTGCGTTCCTTTCTGTTTTGGTGCATTTGGACCCATTTTACTATTGCACGAAACTTGTTGCAAAACGAGCCAAGCAGGTGCAATTAATGCAAAAGTTCGTGCCGCGATGTCTTGTTAGAATTTATCGCAACAAACACACCCGATCCATACCATTGGACCCTAAACTCATGTTTTTATGCATTTCTTTTCCGTTCGCGTGCATTTGGGACCGTTTTGCTACTCTGCACGAAACTTGCCGCAAAACATGCCAAAATGGTGCAATTAATGCAAAAGTTCGTGCCGCGATGTCTTGTTAGAATTGTTCGCAACAAACGCCCCCGATCCACACCATTGGACCCTAAACTCCTGTTTTTGTGTGTGTTCTTTCCGTTCGCTTGCATTTGGGACCGTTTTGCTACTGCACGAAACTTGCTGCAAAACGCGCCAAATTGGTGCAATTAATGCAAAAGTTCGTGCCACGATGTCTTATCAGAATTTTTCACAACGAACACTCCTGATCAACACCATTGGACCCTAAACTCAGGTTTTAGGGCGTTTCTTTCCGTTTGGGTGCATTTTGAACCGTTTTGCTATTGCACAAAACTTGCTGCAAAACGAGCCAAACTGGTGCAATTAACGCGAAAGTTCGTGCCGCGATGTCTTGTTAGAATTTTTCGCAACGAACTCTCACGATCCACACCATTGGACCATAATCTTATGTTTTGGTGCGTTTCTTTCTGTTTGGGTAAATTTGGGACCGTTTCGCTGCTACACGAAACTTGCTACAAAACGCGCCAAACTGGTGCAATTAATGCAAAACTTCATGCCACGATGTCTTGTTAGAATTTTTCACAACGAACACTCCTGATCCATGCCACTGGACACTAAACTCATGTTTTGGTGCGTTTCTTCCATTTGGGTGCATTTGGAACCGTTTCGCTACTCCAAGAAACTCGAAGCAAAACGGGACAAACTGATGCAATTAATGCAAAAGTTCATGCCGTGATGTCTTTTTAGAATTTTCACAACAAACACTCCTGATACACACCATTGGACCCTAAACACTTGTTTTGGTGCGTTTTCTTCGTGTTTGGGTGCATTTAGAATCATTTTGCTATTGCACGAAACTTGCTGCAAAACGAGCCAAACTGGTGCAATTAATGCAAAAGTTCATGCCGTGATGTCTTATTAGAATTTGTCACAACAAATGCTCCTGATCCACACCATTGGACCGTGAACTCAGGTTTTGGTGCGTTTCTTCCTGTTTGGATGCATTTAGAATCGTTTTGCTATTGCACAAAACTTGCTACAAAACGAGCCAAGCTGGTGCAATTAATGCAAAAGTTCGTGCCGCGATGTCTTGATATAATTTTTCGCAACGAACACTCACGATCCACACCATTGGACCCTAAACTCATGTTTTGGTGCGTTTCTTTCCGTTCACGTGCATTTGGGACCGTTTTGCTACTGCACGAAAGTTGCTGCAAAACGCGCCAAACTGGTGCAATTAATGCAAACGTTCGTGCCACGATGTCTTGTTAGAATTTTTCGCAACGAACGGTCCCGATCCACACCATTGGACGCTAAACTCAGGTTTTGGTGCGTTTCTTTCTGTTTGAGTGCATTTGGAACCGTTTTCCTATTGCACGAAACTTGCTACAAAAGAAGCCAAACTGGTGTAATTAATGCAAAAGTTCACGCCGCGATGTCTTGTTAGAATTTTTTGCAACGAATGCTCCCGATCTATGCCATTAGACCCTAAACTCATGTTTTTGTGCATTTCTTTCCATTCGTGTGCATTTGGGACCATTTTGCTACTGCACGAAACTTGCCGCAAAACATGCCAAAATGGTGCAATTAATGCAAAAGTTCGTGCCGCGATGTCTTGTTAGAATTTTTCGCAACGAACGCTCCCGGTCCACACCATTGGACCCTAAACTCAGGTTTTGGTGCATTTCTTTCCGTTTGGGTGCATTTGGAACCGTTTCGATTTTGCACAAAACTTGCTACAAAACGAGCCAAACTGGTGCAATTAATGCAAAAGTTTGTGCCACGATGTCTTATTAGAATTTTTCGCAACGAACGCTCCTGATCAACACCATTAGACCCTAAACTCAAGTTTTGGTGCGTTTGTTTCCGTTTGGGTGCATTTGGAACCGTTTTGCTATTGCACAAAACTTGCTGCAAAACGAGCCAAACTGGTGCAATTAACGCAAAAGTTCGTGCCGCGATGTCTTGTTAGAATTTTTTGCAACGAACTCTCACAATCCACAGTATTGGACCCTAATCTTATGTTTTGGTGCATTTCTTTCCGTTTCGGTAAATTTGGGACCGTTTCGCTGCAACACGAAACTTGCTACGAAACGCGCCAAACTGATGCAATTAGTGCAAAAGTTCATGCCGCGATGCCTTATTAGAATTTGTCACAATGAACGCTCCTGATCCACACCATTGGATGCTAAACTCATGTTTTGGTGCGTTTCTTCCTGTTTGGGTGCATTTAAAACCATTTTGCTATTGCACGAAACTTGCTACAAAACGAGCCAAACTGGTGCAATTAATGCAAAAGTTCGTGCCGCGATGTCTTGATATAATTTTTCGCAACGAACGCTCCCGATCCACACCATTGGACCCTAAACTCATGTTTTGGTGCGTTTCTTTCTGTTCGCATGCATTTGGGACCGTTTTGCTACTGCACGAAACTTGCTGCAAAAGGCGCCAAACTGGTGCAATTAATGCAAAAGTTCATGACACGATGTCTTGTTAGAATTTTTCGCAACGAACGCCATTGGACCCTAAACTCATGTTTTTGTGCGTTTCTTTCCATTTGCGTGCATTTGGGACCGTTTTGCAACTGCACGAAACTTGCTGCAAAACGCGCCAAACTGGTGAAATTAATGCAAAAGTTCGTGCCACGATTGTCTTGTTAGAATTTGTCACAACGAACGCTCCTAATCCACACCATTGGACCCTAAACTCAGGTTTTGGTGCGTTTCTTCCTGTTTGGGTGCATTTAAAATTGTTTTGCTATTGCACGAAACTCAGGTTTTGGTGCGTTTCTTTCCGTTTTGGTACATTTGGAACCGTTTCGCTATTGCACAAAAATTGCTGCAAAATGATCTAAACTGGTGCAATTAATGCAAAAGTTTGTGCCACGATGTCTTGCTAGAATTTTGCGCAACAAACGCTCCCAATCAACACCATTGGACCCAAAACTCAGGTTTTGGTGCGTTTTCTTTCTGTTTTGGTGCATTTGGAACCGTTTCGCTATTACACAAAAACATGCTGCAAAATGATCCAAACTGGTGCAATTAATGCAAAAGTTTGTGCCACGATGTCTTGCTAGAATTTTTCGCAACGAACGCTCCCGATCAACACCATTGGACCCTAAACTCAAGTTTAGGTGCGTTTCTTTCCTTTTGGGTGCATTTGGAACCGTTTTGCTATTGCACGAAACTTGCTGCAAAACGAGAAAAACTGGTGCAATTAATGCAAAAATTCGTGCCACAATGTCTTATCAGAATTTTTCGCAATGAACGCTCCTGATCAACACCATTGGACCCTAAACTCAGGTTTTGGTGCGCTTCTTTCCATTCGCGTGCATTTGGGACTGTTTTGCTACTACACAAAACTTGCTGCAAAACGAGTCAAACTGGTGCAATTAATACAAAAGTTCGTGCCACAATGTCTTGTAGAATTTTTCGCAACGAACGCTCTTGATCAACACCATTGGACCCTAAACTCAGGTTTTGGTGCGTTTCTTTCCGTTTGGGAAAATTTGGGACCGTTTTGCTATTGCACGAAACTTGCTGCAAAACGAGCCAAACTTATGCAATTAATGCAAAAGTTTGTGCCACGATGTCTTATTAGAATTTGTCACAACGAACGCTCCTGATCCACACCATTGGACCCTAAACTCAGGTTTTGGTGCGTTTCTTCCTGTTTGGGTGCATTTAAAAACCGTTTTGCTATTGCACGAAACTTGCTACAAAACGAGCCAAACTGGTGCAATTAATGCAAAAGTTCGTGCCGCGATGTCTTGTTAGATTTTTTCACAACGAACACTCCCGATCCACAACATTGCACCCTAAACTCATGTTTTGGTGCGTTTCTTTCCGCTTGGGTCCATTTGGAACCGTTTTGCTATTGCACGAAACTTGGTGGAAAACGAGCCAAGCTGGTGCAATTAATGCAAAATTTCGTGCCGCGATGTATTTTTAGAACTTTTCGCAACGAACACTCCCGATCCACACATCATTCCACCATAAACTCATGTTTTTGTGCGTTTCATTCCGTTTGCGAGCATTTGGGACCATTTTGCTACTACACGAAACTTGCTGCAAAACGTGCCAAACTGGTGCAACTAATGCAAAATTTCGTGCCGCGATGTCTTGTTAGAATTTTTCGCTACAAATGCTCCTGATCCACACCATTGGACCCTAAACTCAGGTTTTGGTGCGTTTCTTCCCGTTTGGGAGCATTTGGAACCGTTTCGCTACTCCATGAAACTCGAAGCAAAACGGAACAAACTGATGCAATTAATGCAAAAGTTCTTGCCACGATGTCTTTTTAGAATTTGTCACAATGAACACTCTTGATCCACACTATTGGACCCTAAACTCAGGTTTTGGTGCGTTTCTTCCCGTTTGGGTGCATTTAGAACCATTTTGCTATTGCACGAAACTTGCTGCAAAACGAGCCAAACTGGTGCAATTAATGCAAAAGTTCGTGCCGCGATGTCTTGATAGATTTTTTCGCAACGAACACTCCCGATCCACACCATTGGACCCTAAACTCATGTTTTGGTTCGTTTCTTTCTGTTCGCATGCATTTGGGACCGTTTTACTACTACACAAAACTTGCAGCAAAACGCGTCAAACTGGTGCAATTAATGCAAAAGTCTGTGCCATGATGT
Source organism: Panicum virgatum (assembly GCF_016808335.1). Taxonomy (NCBI): domain Eukaryota; kingdom Viridiplantae; phylum Streptophyta; class Magnoliopsida; order Poales; family Poaceae; genus Panicum; species Panicum virgatum. The sequence continues at coordinate 21,475,685 of NC_053145.1, forward strand.
CTTGTTAGAATTTTTCGCAACGAATGCCATTAGACCCTAAACTCATGTTTTTGTGCGTTTCTTTCCATTTGCGTGCATTTGGGACCATTTTGCAACTGCACGAAACTTGCTGCAAAACGCGCCAAACTGGTGCAATTAATCAAAAGTTCATGCCACGATGTCTTGTTAGAATTTTCCGCAACGAACGATCAAGATCAACACCATTGGACCCTAAACTCAGGTTTTGGTGTGTTTCTTTCTGTTTGGGTGCATTTGGAACCGTTTTGCTATTGTATGAAACTTGCTGCAAAACGCGCCAAACTCTAGCAATTAATGCAAAAGTTCGTGCTGCCATGTCTTGATAGAATTTTTCACGACGAACACTCCCGATCCACACCATTGGACCCTAAACTCATGTTTTAGTGCGCTTCTTTCTGTTCGCGTGCATTTGGTACCGTTTTGCTACTACACGAAACTTGCTGCAAAACGCGTCAAACGGGTGAAATTAATGCAAAAGTTCGTGCCACGAAGTCTTGTTAGAATTTTTTGCAACGAACGCTCCCGATCCACACCATTGGACCCTAGACTCAGGTTTTGATGCGTTTCTTTCTGTGTGGGTGCATTTGTAACCGTTTTACTATTGCACGAAACATGCTGCAAAATGAGCCAAACTGGTGCAATTAATGCAAAAGTTTGTGCCACGATGTCTTATCAGAATTTGTCCCAACGAACACTCCTGATCCACACCATTGGACCCTAAACTCAGGTTTTGGTGCGTTTCTTCCTGTTTGGGTGCATTTAAAACCGTTTTGCTATTGCACGAAACTTGCTACAAAACGAACCAAACTGGTGCAATTAATGCAAAAGTTCGTGCCGCGATGTCTTGTTAGATTTTTTCACAACGAACACTCCCGATCGACAACATTGCACCTTAAACTCATGTTTTGGTGCGTTTCTTTCCGTTTGGGTCCATTTGGAACCGTTTTGCTATTGCACGAAACTTGGTGGAAAACGAGCCAAGCTGGTGCAATTAAAGCAAAAGTTCGTGCCGCGATGTCTTGTTAGAATTTTTCGCAACGAACACTCCCGATCCACAGCATTGCACCCTAAACTCATGTTTTTGTGCGTTTCATTCCGTTTGCGTGCATTTGGGACCATTTTGCTACTACACGAAACTTGATCCACCCTAAACTCAGGTTTTGGTGCGTTTTTCCCGTTTGGGTGCATTTAGAACTGTTTTGATACTACACAAAACTTGCTGCAAAACGCGCCAAACTGGTGCAATTAATGCAAAAGTCTGTGCCATGATGTCTTGTTAGAATTTTTCGCAACGAACGCCATTAGACCCTAAACTCATGTTTTTGTGCGTTTCTTTCCATTTGCGTGCATTTGGGACGTTTTGCAACTGCACGAAACTTGCTGCAAAACGCGCCAAACTGGTGCAATTAGTCAAAAGTTCATGCCACGATGTCTTGTTAGAATTTTCCGCAACGAACGCTCCCGATCAACACCATTGGACCCAAAACTCAGGTTTTGGTGCGTTTCTTTCCGTTTTGGTACATTTGGAACCGTTTCGCTATTGCACAAAAATTGCTGCAAAATGATCCAAATTGGTGCAATTAATGCAAAAGTTTGTCCAACGATGTCTTGCTAGAATTTTGCGCAACAAACGCTCCCGATCAACACCATTGGACCCAAAACTCAGGTTTTGGTGCGTTTCTTTCTATTTTGGTGAATTTGGAACCGTTTCGCTATTACACAAAACATGCTGCAAAATGATCCAAACTGGTACAATTAATGCAAAAGTTTGTGCCACGATGTCTTGCTAGAATTTTTCGCAACGAACGCTCCCGATCAACACAATTGGACCCTAAACTCAGGTTTTGGTGCGTTTCTTTCCGTTTGGGTGCATTTGGAACTGTTTTGCTATTGCACGAAACTTGCTGCAAAACTTGCCAAACTGGTGCAATTAATGCAAAAGTTCGTGCCACGATGTCTTATCCGAATTTTTCACAACGAACACTCCTGATCAACACCATTGGACCCTAAACTCAGGTTTTGGTGCGTTTCTTTCCGTTTGGGTGCATTTGGAACCGTTTTGCTATTGCACAAAACTTGCTGCCAAACGAGCCAAACTGGTGCAATTAACGCAAAAGTTCGTGCTGCGATGTCTTGATAGAATTTTTCGCAACGAACTCAAACGATCCACAGTATTGGACCCTAATCTTATGTTTTGGTGCGTTTCTTTCCGTTTGGGAAAATTTGGGACCGTTTCGCTGCTACACGAAACTTGCTACAAAACGCGCCAAACTGATGCAATTAGTGCAAAAGTTCATGCCGCGATGTCTTATTAGAATTTGTCATAACGAACGCTCCTGATCCACTCCATTGGACCATAAACTCAGGTTTTGGTGCGTTTCTTCCTATTTGGGTGCATTTAAAACCGTTTTGCTATTGCATGAAACTTGCTACAAAACGAGCCAAACTGGTGCAATTAATGCAAAAGTTCGTGCCGCGATGTCTTGTTAGATTTTTTCACAACGAACACTCCCGATCCACAACATTGCACCCTAAACTCATGTTTTGGTGCGTTTCTTTCCGCTTGGGTCCATTTGGAACCGTTTTGCTATTGCACGAAACTTGGTGGAAAACGAGCCAAGCTGGTGCAATTAATGCAAAAGTTCGTGCCGCGATGTCTTGTTAGAACTTTTCGCAACGAACACTCCCGATCCACACATCATTCCACCATAAACTCATGTTTTTGTGCGTTTCATTCCGTTTGCGAGCATTTGGGACCATTTTGCTACTACACGAAACTTGCTGCAAAACGTGCCAAACTGGTGCAACTAATGCAAAATTTCGTGTCGCGATGTCTTGTTAGAATTTTTCGCTACAAATGCTCCTGATCCACACCATTGGACCCTAAACTCAGGTTTTGGTGCGTTTCTTCCCGTTTGGGAGCATTTGGAACCGTTTCGCTACTCCATGAAACTCGAAGCAAAACGGAACAAACTGATGCAATTAATGCAAAAGTTCTTGCCACGATGTCTTTTTAGAATTTGTCACAATGAACACTCTTGATCCACACTATTGGACCCTAAACTCAGGTTTTGGTGCGTTTCTTCCCGTTTGGGTGCATTTAGAACCATTTTGCTATTGCACGAAACTTGCTGCAAAACGAGCCAAACTGGTGCAATTAATGCAAAAGTTCGTGCCGCGATGTCTTGATAGATTTTTTCGTAACGAACACTCCCGATCCACACCATTGGACCCTAAACTCATGTTTTGGTTCGTTTCTTTCTGTTCGCGTGCATTTGGGACCGTTTTACTACTACACAAAACTTGCAGCAAAACGCGTCAAACTGGTGCAATTAATGCAAAAGTCTGTGCCATGATGTCTTGTTAGAATTTTTCGCAACGAATGCCATTAGACCCTAAACTCATGTTTTTGTGCGTTTCTTTCCATTTGCGTGCATTTGGGACCATTTTGCAACTGCACGAAACTTGCTGCAAAACGCGCCAAACTGGTGCAATTAATCAAAAGTTCATGCCACGATGTCTTGTTAGAATTTTCCGCAACGAACGATCAAGATCAACACCATTGGACCCTAAACTCAGGTTTTGGTGTGTTTCTTTCTGTTTGGGTGCATTTGGAACCGTTTTGCTATTGTATGAAACTTGCTGCAAAACGCGCCAAACTCTAGCAATTAATGCAAAAGTTCGTGCTGCCATGTCTTGATAGAATTTTTCACGACGAACACTCCCGATCCACACCATTGGACCCTAAACTCATGTTTTAGTGCGCTTCTTTCTGTTCGCGTGCATTTGGTACCGTTTTGCTACTACACGAAACTTGCTGCAAAACGCGTCAAACGGGTGAAATTAATGCAAAAGTTCGTGCCACGAAGTCTTGTTAGAATTTTTTTGCAACGAACGCTCCCGATCCACACCATTGGACCCTAGACTCAGGTTTTGATGCGTTTCTTTCTGTGTGGGTGCATTTGTAACCGTTTTACTATTGCACGAAACATGCTGCAAAATGAGCCAAACTGGTGCAATTAATGCAAAAGTTTGTGCCACGATGTCTTATCAGAATTTGTCCCAACGAACACTCCTGATCCACACCATTGGACCCTAAACTCAGGTTTTGGTGCGTTTCTTCCTGTTTGGGTGCATTTAAAACCGTTTTGCTATTGCACGAAACTTGCTACAAAACGAACCAAACTGGTGCAATTAATGCAAAAGTTCGTGCCGCGATGTCTTGTTAGATTTTTTCACAACGAACACTCCCGATCGACAACATTGCACCTTAAACTCATGTTTTGGTGCGTTTCTTTCCGTTTGGGTCCATTTGGAACCGTTTTGCTATTGCACGAAACTTGGTGGAAAACGAGCCAAGCTGGTGCAATTAAAGCAAAAGTTCGTGCCGCGATGTCTTGTTAGAATTTTTCGCAACGAACACTCCCGATCCACAGCATTGCACCCTAAACTCATGTTTTTGTGCGTTTCATTCCGTTTGCGTGCATTTGGGACCATTTTGCTACTACACGAAACTTGATCCACCCTAAACTCAGGTTTTGGTGCGTTTTTCCCGTTTGGGTGCATTTAGAACTGTTTTGATACTACACAAAACTTGCTGCAAAACGCGCCAAACTGGTGCAATTAATGCAAAAGTCTGTGCCATGATGTCTTGTTAGAATTTTTCGCAACGAACGCCATTAGACCCTAAACTCATGTTTTTGTGCGTTTCTTTCCATTTGCGTGCATTTGGGACGTTTTGCAACTGCACGAAACTTGCTGCAAAACGCGCCAAACTGGTGCAATTAGTCAAAAGTTCATGCCACGATGTCTTGTTAGAATTTTCCGCAACGAACGCTCCCGATCAACACCATTGGACCCAAAACTCAGGTTTTGGTGCGTTTCTTTCCGTTTTGGTACATTTGGAACCGTTTCGCTATTGCACAAAAATTGCTGCAAAATGATCCAAATTGGTGCAATTAATGCAAAAGTTTGTCCAACGATGTCTTGCTAGAATTTTGCGCAACAAACGCTCCCGATCAACACCATTGGACCCAAAACTCAGGTTTTGGTGCGTTTCTTTCTATTTTGGTGAATTTGGAACCGTTTCGCTATTACACAAAACATGCTGCAAAATGATCCAAACTGGTACAATTAATGCAAAAGTTTGTGCCACGATGTCTTGCTAGAATTTTTCGCAACGAACGCTCCCGATCAACACAATTGGACCCTAAACTCAGGTTTTGGTGCGTTTCTGTCCGTTTGGGTGCATTTGGAACTGTTTTGCTATTGCACGAAACTTGCTGCAAAACTTGCCAAACTGGTGCAATTAATGCAAAAGTTCGTGCCACGATGTCTTATCCGAATTTTTCACAACGAACACTCCTGATCAACACCATTGGACCCTAAACTCAGGTTTTGGTGCGTTTCTTTCCGTTTGGGTGCATTTGGAACCGTTTTGCTATTGCACAAAACTTGCTGCCAAACGAGCCAAACTGGTGCAATTAACGCAAAAGTTCGTGCTGCGATGTCTTGATAGAATTTTTCGCAACGAACTCAAACGATCCACAGTATTGGACCCTAATCTTATGTTTTGGTGCGTTTCTTTCCGTTTGGGAAAATTTGGGACCGTTTCGCTGCTACACGAAACTTGCTACAAAACGCGCCAAACTGATGCAATTAGTGCAAAAGTTCATGCCGCGATGTCTTATTAGAATTTGTCATAACGAACGCTCCTGATCCACTCCATTGGACCATAAACTCAGGTTTTGGTGCGTTTCTTCCTATTTGGGTGCATTTAAAACCGTTTTGCTATTGCATGAAACTTGCTACAAAACGAGCCAAACTGGTGCAATTAATGCAAAAGTTCGTGCCGCGATGTCTTGTTAGATTTTTTACAACGAACACTCCCGATCCACAACATTGCACCCTAAACTCATGTTTTGGTGCGTTTCTTTCCGCTTGGGTCCATTTGGAACCGTTTTGCTATTGCACGAAACTTGGTGGAAAACGAGCTAAGCTGGTGCAATTAATGCAAAAGTTCGTGCCGCGATGTCTTGTTAGAACTTTTCGCAACGAACACTCCCGATCCACACATCATTCCACCATAAACTCATGTTTTTGTGCGTTTCATTCCGTTTGCGAGCATTTGGGACCATTTTGCTACTACACGAAACTTGCTGCAAAACGTGCCAAACTGGTGCAACTAATGCAAAATTTCGTGCCGCGATGTCTTGTTAGAATTTTTCGCTACAAATGCTCCTGATCCACACCATTGGACCCTAAACTCAGGTTTTGGTGCGTTTCTTCCCGTTTGGGAGCATTTGGAACCGTTTCGCTACTCCATGAAACTCGAAGCAAAACGGAACAAACTGATGCAATTAATGCAAAAGTTCTTGCCACGATGTCTTTTTAGAATTTGTCATAATGAACACTCTTGATCCACACTATTGGACCCTAAACTCAGGTTTTGGTGCGTTTCTTCCCGTTTGGGTGCATTTAGAACCATTTTGCTATTGCACGAAACTTGCTGCAAAACGAGCCAAACTGGTGCAATTAATGCAAAAGTTCGTGCCGCGATGTCTTGATAGATTTTTTCGCAACGAACACTCCCGATCCACACCATTGGACCCTAAACTCATGTTTTGGTTCGTTTCTTTCTGTTCGCGTGCATTTGGGACCGTTTTACTACTACACAAAACTTGCAGCAAAACGTGCCAAACTGGTGCAATTAATGCAAAAGTCTGTGCCATGATGTCTTGTTAGAATTTTTCGCAACGAATGCCATTAGACCCTAAACTCATGTTTTTGTGCGTTTCTTTCCATTTGCGTGCATTTGGGACCATTTTGCAACTGCACGAAACTTGCTGCAAAACGCGTCAAACTGGTGAAATTAATGCAAAAGTTCGTGCCACGAAGTCTTGTTAGAATTTTTCGCAACGAACGCTCCCGATCCACACCATTGGACCCTAGACTCAGGTTTTGATGCGTTTCTTTCTATGTGGGTGCATTTGTAACTGTTTTACTATTGCACGAAACATGCTGCAAAATGAGCCAAATTGGTGCAATTAATGCAAAAGTTTGTGCCACGATGTCTTATCAGAATTTGTCCCAACGAACACTCCTGATCCACACCGTTGGACCCTAAACTCAGGTTTTGGTGCGTTTCTTCCTGTTTGGGTGCATTTAAAACCGTTTTGCTATTGCACGAAACTTGCTACAAAACGAACCAAACTGGTGCAATTAATGCAAAAGTTCGTGCCGCGATGTCTTGTTAGATTTTTTCACAACGAACACTCCCGATCGACAACATTGCACCTTAAACTCATGTTTTGGTGCGTTTCTTTCCGTTTGGGTCCATTTGGAACCGTTTTGCTATTGCACGAAACTTGGTGGAAAACGAGCCAAGCTGGTGCAATTAAAGCAAAAGTTTGTGCCGCGATGTCTTGTTAGAATTTTTCGCAACGAACACTCCCGATCCACAGAATTGGACCCTAAACTCATGTTTTTGTGCGTTTCATTCCGTTTGCGTGCATTTGGGACCATTTTGCTACTACACGAAACTTGATCCACCCTAAACTCAGGTTTTGGTGCGTTTTTTCCCGTTTGGGTGCATTTAGAACTGTTTTGCTACTACACAAAACTTGCTGCAAAACGCACCAAACTGGTGCAATTAATGCAAAAGTCTGTGCCATGATGTCTTGTTAGAATTTTTCGCAATGAACGCCATTAGACCCTAAACTCATGTTTTTGTGCGTTTCTTTCCATTTGCGTGCATTTGGACGTTTTGCAACTGCACGAAACTTGCTGCAAAACGCGCCAAACTGGTGCAATTAGTCAAAAGTTCATGCCACGATGTCTTGTTAGAATTTTCCGCAACGAACGCTCCCGATCAACACCATTGGACCCAAAACTCAGGTTTTGGTGCGTTTCTTTCCGTTTTGGTACATTTGGAACCGTTTCGCTATTGCACAAAAATTGCTGCAAAATGATCCAAATTGGTGCAATTAATGCAAAAGTTTGTCCAACGATGTCTTGCTAGAATTTTGCGCAACAAACGCTCCCGATCAACACCATTGGTGATAGAGCCGGAGTGCCCGATCTTTCGGTGAGTAGGGATAAATTCGACTTGACGGAAGATGACCCTCACGATCCGACTACGACGAGCGAACCCGAAGCGCCAATGCAATCGCTGAACCAACTTCCTGTGGTTACCGACCTTGTTGATGCAAGATCAGCCTGATCACGAAGATCGTTTCCTGTCCGCAATCGAAGAACGAACAAGAAAAGGATGCGAGCAATCTGATTATCTCTCGAAGGTGGAGTTCTGAATACACGAGGACAGCGCTGTTTTGCGCGTGTTCCTGAGTAGCTAAAGCTAGATGTAAACAAAACTCAAATCTGAATTGAAAAGAAACTTCTCTATAAATAGAGGGAGAGGAGGCGCAGCCCCTAGGGAAGGGCGGCCAGGAGATGGGCGCCGCCCCTGGTGTCCAGGGCAAAGGGGGAGGGCGCAACCCTAGGCGCCCACACAAGGGCCTCTGTTGGGCCAGCTTCTATTCTTCTGGGCCTTCATTCTTCAGTAGCATGACGAAGTTCAATTCTCTTGCACGGGCCCGAGTGATTGGCCCAGAAGGTGGCGCCTGGGGTGGAGGTGCATCTGGAGACGCTAGAGAAGGTGCTGCTGGTGTAGATGTACTCGTGGTGTCCTCATCATCCTCCCCTTCTTGAACTGAAGTCGTCCTCGACGGCAACTCCTCATCCTCGCCCGCATATGGTTTCAAATCTGCAACATTAAAACTAGTGGAAACACCAAACTCCGCAGGCAGGTCAAGAACATAAGCATTATCATTAATCTTGGTTAGCACCTTAAAAGGACCAGCAGCACGAGGCATCAATTTAGAACGACGCAAAGTAGGAAAACGATCCTTTCGCAAATGCAACCAAACCATATCACCTGGTTCAAAAGTAACATGTTTTCTTCCTTTACTACCAGCAACCTGATACTTAGCATTAGTAGCAGCAATGTTTTGTTGTGTTTGTTCATGGAGGTTAAGCATGTGTTCAACATGTGCAACAGCATCTATATGTGGGGCGCCCTCAGCATCAAGCGAAAACAAATCAATAGGCGCCCGAGGAATGTAACCATAAACAATCTGAAAAGGGCACATCTTTGTAGAAGAATGTGTGGCACGATTGTACGCAAATTCAATATGAGGCAAACAATCTTCCCAACGTTTCAAATTTTTGTCTAAAACAGCCCTAAGCATGGTTGACAAAGTTCTATTAACCACCTCAGTTTGTCCATCAGTCTGAGGGTGACAAGTTGTGCTAAACAGCAATTTAGTTCCCAATTTATTCCAAAGTGATCTCCAAAAATGACTGAGAAACTTAGCATCACGATCAGAGACTATTGTATGCGGAATACCATGCAAACGAATAATCTCTCGAAAGAACAATTCAGCGACACTGTTAGCATCATCAGTTTTATGACATGGTATAAAATGAGCCATTTTGGAGAATCTATCAACAACCACGAAAATACTATCCCTCCCCTTCTTAGTTCTAGGCAATCCCAAAACAAAGTCCATAGAAATATCAAGCCAAGGAGAAGTAGGGACAGGCAAAGGCATATACAAACCATGGTTGTTCAGTCGTGACTTAGCTTTCTGACAAGTAGTGCAGCGGGCAACAAGGCGCTCGACATCACGGCGCATCCGGGGCCAAAAGAAGTGGGCGGCCAGCACCTCATGCGTCTTGTAGACGCCAAAGTGTCCCATGAGACCGCCTCCGTGTGCTTCCTGTAACAATAAAAGACGAACCGAGCTTGCTGGAATACACAGCTTGTTAGCGCGAAACAGGAACCCATCCTGCATGTGAAATTTGCCCCATGGTTTGCCATTCATACAATGAGCTAAGACATCTTTAAAATCAGAATCATCGACATATTGATCTTTCACAGTTTGTAAGCCAAAGATTTTAAAATCTAACTGGGATAGCATGGTATATCGACGAGACAAAGCATCAGCAATGACATTTTCCTTCCCATTCTTGTGTTTAATAATGTAAGGGAAAGACTCAATGAATTCTACCCAATTAGCATGACGACGATTCAGATTTGTTTGGGTACGAATATGTTTCAAAGCCTCATGATCAGAATGGATTATAAACTCGCGATGCCAAAGATAGTGCTGCCATGTTTGCAAAGTGCGAACTAAAGCATAAAGCTCCTTATCATAAGTAGAATATCTCAGGTTAGCACCGCTTAATTTCTCACTAAAATAAGCAACTGGTTTTCCTTCTTGTAACAAAACAGCACCTAGCCCAATACCGCTAGCATCACATTCAAGCTCAAACACTTTATTAAAATCAGGCAATTGCAAGAGAGGAGCATGTGTTAACTTATCTTTCAAAGTGTTGAACGCTACCTCCTGCGAGTCGCCCCAAGCAAATGGCGCACCTTTCTTTGTAAGCTCGTGCAAAGGGGCTGCAATGGAACTAAAGTCACGGACGAACCTACGGTAAAAACCGGCAAGTCCAAGAAAGCTCCGAATTTGTGTGACCGTCGTCGGTGTAGGCCATTCCCGAATGGCATCAATCTTGCTGCTGTCCACCTCAATGCCCTGTGGAGTAACAACATAGCCAAGAAACGAGACACGTTGTGTGCAAAAGATGCATTTTTCTATGTTTCCAAACAAGTGAGCAGTACGCAACGCATCAAAAACAGCACGCAAATGTTCTAAATGTTCTTGCATAGACTTGCTGTAAATCAGGATATCATCAAAATAGACAACAACGAACAATCCTATGAAAGGCCTTAGAACTTCATTCATTAAGCGCATAAAGGTACTGGGAGCATTAGTCAATCCAAACGGCATAACCAACCATTCATATAACCCAAATTTCGTTTTAAAAGCCGTTTTCCATTCATCACCCAGTTTCATTCTAATCTGGTGGTAACCACTACGCAAATCAATCTTAGTGAAAATAATGGCACCACTAAGCTCATCTAGCATATCATCAAGGCGTGGTATAGGATATCGATAACGAATGGTGATGTTATTAATAGCACGACAGTCTACACACATACGCCATGATCCATCTTTCTTTGGAACAAGTAACACAGGAACTGAGCAAGGGCTAAGAGACTCACGGATGTAACCCTTGTCGAGCAACGCCTGTACCTGGCGCTGGATCTCCTTCGTCTCATCTGGATTTGTACGGTACGGTGCGCGGTTCGGAAGCTGTGCGCCTGGAATGAGATCAATCTGGTGCTCAATACCACGGAGTGGTGGAAGACCCGATGGCAAGTCCTTGGGAAAGACATCAGCGTACTCCTGCAAAAGGTTAGCAACCACAGGGGGAATATCCAAAGACGGTGCATCATCGAGTGAAACGAGCACACTATAGCATACAAGTGCATAGCAGGGCAAATGAGCATCGCAGAGATCATCAAAATCAGCACGTGTAGCAAGTAAAACAGGAGCATTCAACTTGATTTCAGAATTAGAGGGCGATGGTGATGGTTCAAGTTGTTTAGCATTCCTAGCAGCTCGAGCAAGATCATCTTGAACAATTTGTTCAGGTGTCATTGGATGTATAATTATTTTCTGACCCTTAAACATGAAAGAATAATGATTTGAACGACCATGATGCAAGCTATCAGTATCGTATTGCCAAGGTCTACCAAGTAACAAAGAGCATGCTTCCATGGGAATAACATCACAATCGACAAAATCAGAATAAGCACCCATGGAGAAAGGGACACGCACCGACCGTGTTACTCTAAGTTTTCCACCATCATTAAGCCACTGAATGTGATATGGATTCGGATGCTTACGAGTGGGTAATGACAACTTCTCGACCAGCACGGTACTCGCCAAGTTGTTGCAGCTGCCGCTGTCGATGATGATGCGAATCGACCGCTCCTGCACAACGCCCTTTGTATGGAACAGAGTGTGTCGCTGATTTTTCTCAGGCTGGGCGACCTGTGTACTAAGAACACGCTGCACAACAAGATTTTCATACCTATCCGCATCGCCCGGGGTGACATGTACCTCCTCATTAGCTGCATGGTCAGTGGCAAGCATAGCATGTCGAGGTTCTTCGGAATCACTTTCAGAAGAGTACTCACCATTGTCACGGATAAGCAAGGTACGCTTGTTTGGGCAGTCCCGAATCATGTGCCCAAATCCTTTGCAACGATGGCACTGAATATCCCGTGTACGTCCTGTGGAAGGAACAGCGCCTGTGGGAGAGGGTGCTGCAGGTTTGGCCGACCCCTCGCGTGGTGTACTGCTGGTCGTGGATGACGCAGGTAGAGCAGGCGCTGAGCTGGTTGCCGGCCTTCTTCCTGCAAAAGAGTTAGGATATGTCTTCGAACGACGTCCCTGCACTTCACGTTCAGCTTTGCAAGCATATGCAAACAATGTGGTCATATCAGAATATTCTTTATAATCAAGGATGTCCTGAATTTCGCGGTTCAAACCACCGCGAAAACGAGCCATAGCAGCGTCATCTGTCTCAAACAAACCACAACGAATCATACCTTTTTGTAACTCCTGATAATAGTCCTCAACAGACTGTTGACCTTGTCGAAAGCACTGCATTTTTTCAAGCAAATCTCGTGCATAATATGAAGGGACAAATCTGTGTCGCATGGCAACTTTTAATTGAGTCCAAGTGGTGGGAGTGGGATGTTTTTGTTTATATTCACGCCACCAAATTAAAGCAAAATCAGTAAATTCACTAATAGCAGCTTTAACTTGAGAATTAACAGGAATATCATGGCATGAAAATTTCTGGTCGACCTCTAGTTCCCAATCAAGATATGCAGCAGGATCATATTTGCCATTAAAAGACGGAATTTTAAATTTAATCTTAGCAAATGAGTCATTAGGTTGATGACGTACCACACGGCGGGCACGACCGGTGCGAGTACCCTCTTCCTGTTCCGTGTCACCGCCATAATCTTTCTGTAACTCTGTGATCGATGTGGACAATGTGTCGAGCCGTGCCACGATGGTGTCGAGCGTGGTCTTAGCGGCCATCTGAGCGAGGTCGAGCTGATCGAACCTCTCGGTCGATGACGTGATCGTCGAGTCAAGCCGTTCATGCATCGTCTTCATGTCCGCGGCCAGTCCATCAACTCGTGTCCGCATGTCCTGCAGCTTTTCATCCGTCATGCCTTCGTCTCCTGCCATAGTTAGCGCAAACACAAAAACAAAGCCTACGACAAAAAGGGTGTAACGGTTCACAAGGCGCTCACAGTAGTGCTGTTATCAAATTCTTATCCGTTCTTACCAAGCACACAGGGGTGATCTGCAACCAATAGGTAGAACCGGCGAAAGATTGGAGGAGCGATTGCCTGGAGAAACAAATCTGCTCGTCGTAGAACTATGTGGGGTTCTGGGTAGGCTGCACTCAATGCAAGGGTTAGCACAATCAAACAATAATGCAAGGTTGAATTATAGTGCCAAACACGTAATCAAAGCTGCTGGAAACAAGGTGTAAAAATTGAGCAAGGGTATGGGGAAAAGGAAAAACACAAAAGTGAAGAACAAGGAGGGGCGCACACCTAGGCGTCCTGCGTGATGTGCCCAAATGAGGTAACCTCCGTTCTGTTTCCCTGTTTTTTTTTTTGTTTCTGTTTTTTTTTTTTTTTTTTCGTTTCTGTTTTTTTTTTTTTCCGGAGAAACTCACAAACTGATTATATGAGCAAAGGAATACAAATGAGCAAGTTACCACACACACTTTTCAGGAAAAGTAGGGGTATTCCGGTAACAAGAAGATTTGTGACTTTCTCTCTCTCTCTCTCAAGATCCGGATGTCCCTTTGTATGGTAGGACTGCCTGGGCAACCAAGACTGTCTCAATTGAAGTCGATCAGGATTAGGCAAACCTTTTAAACTTGCTAAAAGGAATACACAACCGGTGGATAGGGAGGTGTGATCCGAAACAGAAAAAGGAAAGGGGTGGAGGCGTCGGCGCGTGAGAGGCGCGACCAGAAATCACGCACGCGGTTGTGTTTCTTTCTTTCCTTTTTTTTTTTTGACTTGCCAAACACACAAGGCAGGGGAGGGCGATCAGGGGCAGAGAGATGGTGGCGGCGCTAGGGTTAGACGAAAAGAAAACAAGGATAGAACACAAAGTAACCAGCAACAATTGAACGCGTAAGCACACAAATTCAACAATGCAAATTATTGAAAGAAAGTGCAAGGCTCAAAAGGGTGCTGGGACAAGGATCTAACCTGATAATAATTTTTTTTTTTTGGTTTTGTGGACTGTAGGAAAGGGAAAAACACTAGATAAACTCACCGATCAACCTGGAAACCTGATACCACTTGATAGAGCCGGAGTGCCCGATCTTTCGGTGAGTAGGGATAAATTCGACTTGACGGAAGATGACCCTCACGATCCGACTACGACGAGCGAACCCGAAGCGCCAATGCAATCGCTGAACCAACTTCCTGTGGTTACCGACCTTGTTGATGCAAGATCAGCCTGATCACGAAGATCGTTTCCTGTCCGCAATCGAAGAACGAACAAGAAAAGGATGCGAGCAATCTGATTATCTCTCGAAGGTGGAGTTCTGAATACACGAGGACAGCGCTGTTTTGCGCGTGTTCCTGAGTAGCTAAAGCTAGATGTAAACAAAACTCAAATCTGAATTGAAAAGAAACTTCTCTATAAATAGAGGGAGAGGAGGCGCAGCCCCTAGGGAAGGGCGGCCAGGAGATGGGCGCCGCCCCTGGTGTCCAGGGCAAAGGGGGAGGGCGCAACCCTAGGCGCCCACACAAGGGCCTCTGTTGGGCCAGCTTCTATTCTTCTGGGCCTTCATTCTTCAGTAGCATGACGAAGTTCAATTCTCTTGCACGGGCCCGAGTGATTGGCCCAGAAGGTGGCGCCTGGGGTGGAGGTGCATCTGGAGACGCTAGAGAAGGTGCTGCTGGTGTAGATGTACTCGTGGTGTCCTCATCAATTGGACCCAAAACTCAGGTTTTGGTGCGTTTCTTTCTATTTTGGTGAATTTGGAACCGTTTCGCTATTACACAAAACATGCTGCAAAATGATCCAAACTGGTACAATTAATGCAAAAGTTTGTGCCACGATGTCTTGCTAGAATTTTTCGCAACGAACGCTCCCGATCAACACAATTGGACCCTAAACTCAGGTTTTGGTGCGTTTCTTTCCGTTTGGGTGCATTTGGAACTGTTTTGCTATTGCACGAAACTTGCTGCAAAACGAGCCAAACTGGTGCAATTAATGCAAAAGTTCGTGCCACGATGTCTTATCAGAATTTTTCACAACGAACGCTCCTGATCAACACCATTGGACCCTAAACTCAGGTTTTGGTGCGTTTCTTTCCGTTTGGGTGCATTTGAAACCGTTTTGCTATTGCACAAAACTTGCTGCCAAACGAGCCAAACTGGTGCAATTAACGTAAAAGTTCGTGCTGCGATGTCTTGATAGAATTTTTCGCAACGAACTCAAACGATCCACAGTATTGGACCCTAATCTTATGTTTTGGTGCGTTTCTTTCCGTTTGGGAAAATTTGGGACCGTTTCGCTGCTACACGAAACTTGCTACAAAACGCGCCAAACTGATGCAATTAGTGCAAAACTTCATGCCGCGATGTCTTATTAGAATTTGTCATAATGAACGCTCCTGATCCACTCCATTGGACCCTAAACTCAGGTTTTGGTGCGTTTCTTCCTATTTGGGTGCATTTAAAACCGTTTTGCTATTGCATGAAACTTGCTACAAAACGAGCCAAACTGGTGCAATTAATGCAAAAGTTCGTGCCGCGATGTCTTGATATAATTTTTCGTAACGAACGCTCCCGATCCACACCATTGGACCCTAAACTCATGTTTTGGTGCATTTCTTTCTGTTCGCGTGCATTTGGGACCGTTTTGCTACGACACGAAACTTGCTGCAAAGCGCGCCAAACTGGTGCAATTAATGCAAAAGTTCGTGCCATGATGTCTGGTTAGAACTTTTCACAACGAACGCCATTGGACCCTAAACTCATGTTTTTGTGCGTTTCTTTCCATTTGCGTGCATTAGGGACCGTTTTGCAACTGCAGGAAACTTGCTGCAAAACACGTCAAACTGGTGCAATTAATGCAAAAGTTCGTGCCATGATGTCATGTTAGAATTATTCGCAACGAACGCTCCCGGTCCACACCATTGGACCCTAAATTCAGGTTTTTGTGCGTTCCTTTCTGTTTTGGTGCGTTCCTTTCTGTTTTGGTGCATTTGGACCCATTTTACTATTGCACGAAACTTGTTGCAAAACGAGCCAAGCAGGTGCAATTAATGCAAAAGTTCGTGCCGCGATGTCTTGTTAGAATTTATCGCAACAAACGCACCCGATCCATACCATTGGACCCTAAACTCATGTTTTTATGCATTTCTTTCCGTTCGCGTGCATTTGGGACCGTTTTGCTACTGCACGAAACTTGCCGCAAAACATGCCAAAATGGTGCAATTAATGCAAAAGTTCGTGCCGCGATGTCTTGTTAGAATTGTTCGCAACAAACGCTCCCGATCCACACCATTGGACCCTAAACTCCTGTTTTTGTGTGTGTTCTTTCCGTTCGCTTGCATTTGGGACCGTTTTGCTACTGCACGAAACTTGCTGCAAAACGCGCCAAATTGGTGCAATTAATGCAAAAGTTCGTGCCACGATGTCTTATCAGAATTTTTCACAACGAACACTCCTGATCAACACCATTGGACCCTAAACTCAGGTTTTAGGGCGTTTCTTTCCGTTTGGGTGCATTTTGAACCGTTTTGCTATTGCACAAAACTTGCTGCAAAACGAGCCAAACTGGTGCAATTAACGCGAAAGTTCGTGCCGCGATGTCTTGTTAGAATTTTTCGCAACGAACTCTCACGATCCACACCATTGGACCATAATCTTATGTTTTGGTGCGTTTCTTTCTGTTTGGGTAAATTTGGGACCGTTTCGCTGCTACACGAAACTTGCTACAAAACGCGCCAAACTGGTGCAATTAATGCAAAACTTCATGCCACGATGTCTTGTTAGAATTTTTCGCAACGAACACTCCTGATCCATGCCACTGGACACTAAACTCATGTTTTGGTGCGTTTCTTCCGTTTGGGTGCATTTGGAACCGTTTCGCTACTCCAAGAAACTCGAAGCAAAACGGGACAAACTGATGCAATTAATGCAAAAGTTCATGCCGTGATGTCTTTTTAGAATTTTTCACAACAAACACTCCTGATACACACCATTGGACCCTAAACACTTGTTTTGGTGCGTTTCTTCGTGTTTGGGTGCATTTAGAATCATTTTGCTATTGCACGAAACTTGCTGCAAAACGAGCCAAACTGGTGCAATTAATGCAAAAGTTCATGCCGTGATGTCTTATTAGAATTTGTCACAACAAATGCTCCTGATCCACACCATTGGACCCTGAACTCAGGTTTTGGTGCGTTTCTTCCTGTTTGGATGCATTTAGAATCGTTTTGCTATTGCACGAAACTTGCTACAAAACGAGCCAAGCTGGTGCAATTAATGCAAAAGTTCGTGCCGCGATGTCTTGATATAATTTTTCGCAACGAACACTCACGATCCACACCATTGGACCCTAAACTCATGTTTTGGTGCGTTTCTTTCCGTTCACGTGCATTTGGGACCGTTTTGCTACTGCACGAAAGTTGCTGCAAAACGCGCCAAACTGGTGCAATTAATGCAAACGTTCGTGCCACGATGTCTTGTTAGAATTTTTCGCAACGAACGGTCCCGATCCACACCATTGGACGCTAAACTCAGGTTTTGGTGCGTTTCTTTCTGTTTGAGTGCATTTGGAACCGTTTTCCTATTGCACGAAACTTGCTACAAAAGAAGCCAAACTGGTGTAATTAATGCAAAAGTTCACGCCGCGATGTCTTGTTAGAATTTTTTGCAACGAATGCTCCCGATCTATGCCATTAGACCCTAAACTCATGTTTTTGTGCATTTCTTTCCATTCGTGTGCATTTGGGACCATTTTGCTACTGCACGAAACTTGCCGCAAAACATGCCAAAATGGTGCAATTAATGCAAAAGTTCGTGCCGCGATGTCTTGTTAGAATTGATCGCAACGAACGCTCCGGATCCACACCATTGGACCCTAAACTCATGTTTTTGTGTGTGTTCTTTCCGTTCGCTTGCATTTGGGACCGTTTTGCTACTTCACGAAACTTGCTGCAAAACGCGCCAAACTAGTGCAATTAATGCAAAAGTTTGTGCCACGATGTCTTGTTAGAATTTTTCGCAATGAACGCTCCCGATCCACACCATTGGACCCAAAACTCAGGTTTTGCTGCGTTTCTTTCAGTTTTGGTGCATTTGGAACCGTTTCGCTATTGCACAAAACTTGCTGCAAAATGATCCAAACTAGTGCAATTAATGCAAAAGTTTGTGCCATGATGTCTTGCTATAATTTTTCGCAACGAACGCTCCCGATCAACACCATTGGACCCAAAACTCAGGTTTTGGTGCGTTTCTTTCCGTTTGTGTGCATTTGGAACCGTTTTGCTATTGCACAAAACTTGCTGCAAAACGAGCCAAACTGGTGCAATTAACGCACCATTGGACCCTAATCTTATGTTTTGGTGCGTTTCTTTCCCTTTGAGTAAATTTGGGACCGTTGCGCTGGTACACGAAACTTGCTACAAAACGCGCCAAACTAATGCAATTAATGCAAAAGTTCATGCCGTGATGTCTTATTAGAATTTGTCACAACGAATGCTCCTGATCCACACCATTGGACCCTAATCTTATGTTTTGGTGCGTTTCTTTCCGTTTGAGTAAATTTGGGACCGTTTCGCTGGTACACGAAACTTGCTACAAAATGCGCCAAACTGATGCAATTAATGCAAAAGTTCATGCCGCGATGTCTTGCTAGAATTTTTCGCAACGAACGCTCCCGATCCACACCATTAGACCCTAAACTCATGTTTTTGCGTGTTTCTTTCCGTTCGCTTGCATTTGGGACCGTTTTGCTACTGCACGAAACATGCTGCAAAACGCGCCAAACTGGTGCAATTAATGCAAAAGTTTGTGCCACGATGTCTTGTTAGAATTTTTCGCAACGAACGCTCCCGATCCACACCATTGGACCCAAAACTCAGGTTTTGGTGCATTTCTTTCCATTTTGGTGCATTTGGAACCGTTTCGCTATTGCACAAAAACTGCTGCAAAATGATCCAAACTAGTGCAATTAATGCAAAAGTTTGTGCCACGATGTCTTGCTATAATTTTTCGCAACGAATGCTCCCGAACAACACCATTGGACCCAAAACTCAGGTTTTGGTGCGTTTCTTTCCGTTTTGGTGCATTTGGAACCGTTTCGCTTTTGCACAAAACTTACTGCAAAATTATCCAACCTGGTGCAATTAATGCAAAAGTTTGTGCCACGATGTCTTGCTAGAATTTTTCGCAACGAAAACTCCCGATAAACACCATTGGACCCTAAACTCAGGTTTTGGTGTGTTTCTTTCCGTTTGGGTGCATTTGGAACCGTTTTGCTACTGCACGAAACTTGCTGCAAAACGAGCCAAACTGGTGCAATTAATGCAAAAGTTCGTGCTACGATGTCTTATCAGAATTTTTCACAACGAACACTCCTGATCAACACCATTGGACCCTAAACTCAGGTTTTGGTGCGTTTCTTCCCGTTTGGGTGCATTTAGAATCGTTTTGCTATTGCACTAAACTTGCTGCAAAACGAGCCAAACTGGTGCAATTAATGCAAAAGTTCGTGCCGCGATGTCTTGTTAGAATTTTTCGCAACGAACTCTCCCGATCCACACCATTAGACCCTAAACTCATGTTTTTGTGTCTTCTTTCCGTTCGCTTGCATTTGGGACCGTTTTGCTACTGGACGAAACTTGCTGCAAAACGCGCCAAACTGGTGCAATTAATGCAAAAGTTTGTGCCACGATGTCTTGTTAGAATTTCTCGCAACGAACACTCCCGATCCACACCATTGGACCCTAAACTCATGTTTTGGTGCGTTTCTTTCCGTTCACGTGCATTTGGGACCGTTTTGCTACTGCACGAAAGTTGCTGCAAAACGCGCCAAACTGGTGCAATTAATGCAAACGTTCGTGCCACGATGTCTTGTTAGAATTTTTCGCAACGAACACTCCCGATCCACACCATTGGACGCTAAACTCAGGTTTTGGTGCGTTTCTTTCTGTTTGAGTGCATTTGGAACCGTTTTGCTATTGCACGAAACTTGCTACAAAAGAAGCCAAACTGGTGTAATTAATGCAAAAGTTCACGCCGCGATGTCTTGTTAGAATTTTTCGCAACGAACGCTCCCGATCTGCGCCATTGGACCCTAAACTCATGTTTTTGTGCATTTCTTTCCGTTCGTGTGCATTTGGGACCATTTTTCTACTGCACAAAACTTGCCGCAAAACAAGCCAAAATGGTGCAATTAATGCAAAAGTTCGTGCCGCGATGTCTTGTTAGAATTGTTCGCAATGAACGCTCCCGATCCACACCATTGGACCCTAAACTCCCTGTTTTTGTGTGTGTTCTTTCCGTTCGCTTGCATTTGGGACCGTTTTGCTACTGCACGAAACTTGCTGCAAAACGCGCCAAACTGGTGCAATTAATGCAATAGTTCGTGCCACGATGTCTTATCAGAATTTTTCACAACGAACACTCCTGATCAACACCATTGGACCCTAAACTCAGGTTTTGGGGCGTTCTTTCCGTTTGGGTGCATTTTGAACCGTTTTGCTATTGCACAAAACTTGCTGCAAAACGAGCCAAACTGGTGCAATTAACGCAAAAGTTCGTGCCGCGATGTCTTGTTAGAATTTTTCGCAACGAACTCTCACGATCCACACCATTGGACCATAATCTTATGTTTTGGTGCGTTTCTTTCTGTTTGGGTAAATTTGGGACCGTTTCGCTGCTACACGAAACTTGCTACAAAACGCGCCAAACTGGTGCAATTAATGCAAAACTTCATGCCACGATGTCTTGTTAGAATTTTTCGCAACGAACACTCCTGATCCATGCCACTGGACACTAAACTCATGTTTTGGTGCGTTTCTTCCGTTTGGGTGCATTGGGAACCGTTTCGCTACTCCAAGAAACTCGAAGCAAAACGGGACAAACTGATGCAATTAATGCAAAAGTTCATGCCGTGATGTCTTTTTAGAATTTGTCACAACAAACACTCCTGATCCACACCATTGGACCCTAAACTCATGTTTTGGTATGTTTCTTCCTGTTTGGGTGCATTTAGAATCGTTTTGCTATTGCACGAAACTTGCTGCAAAACGAGCCAAGCTGGTGCAATTAATGCAAAAGTTCGTGCCGCGATGTATTGTAAGAATTTTTCACACCGAACGCTCCCGATCCACACCATTGGACCCTAAACTCGGGTTTTGGTGCGTTTCTTTCCGTTTGAGTGCAATTGGGACCATTTTGCTACTGCACGAAACTTGGTGCAAAACGTGCCAAGCTTGTGCAATTAATACAAAAGTTCATACCGCGATGTCTTGTTAGAATTTTTTGCAATGAATGCTCACGATCCACACCATTGGACCCTAAACTCTGGTTTTGGTGCGTTTCTTTCCGTTTGGGTCCAGTTGGAACCGTTTTGCTATTGCACAAAACTTGGTGCAAAATGGGCCAAGCTGGTGCAATTAATGCAAAAGTTCGTTCCGCGATGTCTCGTTAGAATTTTTCGTAACGAACGCTCCCGATCCATACCATTGGACCCTTAACTCATGTTTTTCTGCGTTTCTTTCCGTTCACGTGCATTTGGGACCATTTTGCTACTGCACGATACTTGCTGCAAAACGAGCCAAACTGGTGCAATTAATGCAAAAGTTTGTGCCACGATGTCTTCTTAGAATTTTTCGCAACGAATGCACCCGATCCACACCATTGGAACCTAAACTCAGGTTTTGGTGCGTTTCTTTCCGTTTGGGTGCATTTGGAACCGTTTTGCTATTGGACAAAACTTGCTGCAAAACGAGCCAAACTGGTGCAATTATCGCACCATTGGACCCTAATCTTATGTTTTGGTGCGTTTCTTTCCGTTTGAGAAAATTTGGGACCGTTTCGCTGGTACACGAAACTTGCTACAAAACGCGCCAAACTGATGCAATTAATGCAAAAGTTCATGCCGTGATGTCTTATTAGAATTTGTCACAACGAATGCTCCTGATCCACACCATTGGACCCTAATCTTATGTTTTGGTGTGTTTCTTTCCGTTTGAATAAATTTGGGACCGTTTCGCTGGTACACGAAACTTGCTACAAAACGCGCCAAACTGATGCAATTAATGCAAAAGTTCATGCCACGATGTCTTGCTAGAATTTTTCGCAACGAACGCTCCCGATCCACACCATTAGACCCAAAACTCATGTTTTTGTGCGTTTCTTTCCGTTCGCTTGCATTTGGGACCGTTTTGCTACTGCACGAAACTTGCTGCAAAACACGCCAAACTAGTGTAATTAATGCAAAAGTTTGTGCCATGATGCCTTGTTAGAATTTTTCGCAACGAACGCTCCCGATCCACACCATTGGACCCAAAACTCAGGTTTTGGTGCGTTTCTTTCCGTTTTGGTGCATTTGGAACCGTTTCGCTATTGCACAAAACTTGCTGCAAAATGATCCAAACTTGTGCAATTAATGCAAAAGTTTGTGCCACGATGTCTTGCTATAATTTTTCGCAATGAACGCTCCCGATCAGCACCATTGGACCCAAAACTCAGGTTTTGGTGCGTTTCTTTCCATTTTGGTGCATTTGGAACCGTTTCGCTATTGCACAAAACTTACTACAAATTTATCCAACCTGGTGCAATTAATGCAAAAGTTCGCGCCGCGATGTCTTGTTAGAATTTTTCACAACGAACGCTCCCGATCTACACCATTGGACCCTAAACTCAGGTTTTGGTGCGTTTCTTTCCGTTTTGGTGCATTTGGAACCGTTTCGCTATTGCACAAAACTTGCTGCAAAATGATCCAAACTGGTGCAATTAATGCAAAAGTTTGTGCCACGATGTCTTGCTATAATTTTTCGCAACGAACGCTCCCGATCAACACCATTGGACCCAAAACTCAGGTTTTGGTGCGTTTCTTTCCGTTTTGGTACATTTGGAACCGTTTCGCTATTGCACAAAACTTACTGCAAATTTATCCAACCTGGTGCAATTAATGCAAAAGTTCGCGCCACGATGTCTTGCTAGAATTTTTCGCAACGAACGCTCCCGATCAACACCATTGTACCCTAAACTCAGGTTTAGGTGTGTTTCTTTCCGTTTGGGTGCATTTGGAACCGTTTTGCTATTGCACGAAACTTGCTGCAAAACGCGCCAAACTGGTGCAATTAATGCAAAAGTTTGTGCCACAATGTCTTGTTAGAATTTTTCGCAATGAACACTCCCGATCCACACCATTGGACCCAAAACTCAGGTTTCGGTGCGTTTCTTTCCGTTTTGGTGCATTTGGAACCGTTTCCCTATTGCACAAAACTTTCTGCAAAATGATCCAAACGGGTGCAATTAATGCAAAAGTTTGTGCCACGATGTCTTGCTATAATTTTTCGCAACGAACGCTCCCGATCAACACCATTGGACCCAAAACTCAGGTTTTGGTGCGTTTCTTTCTGTTTTGGTGCATTTGGAACCGTTTCGCTATTGCACAAAACTTACTGCAAAATTATCCAACCTGGTGCAATTAATGCAAAAGTTTGTGCCACGATGTCTTGCTAGAATTTTTCGCAACGAACGCTCCCGATCAACACCATTGGACCCTAAACTCAGGTTTTGGTGCGTTTCTTTCCGTTTGGGTGCATTTGGAACCGTTTTTTTATTGCACGAAACTTGAAACGAGCCAAACTGGTGCAATTAACGCAAAAGTTCGTGCCGCGATGTCTTGTTAGAATTTTTCGCAACGAACTCTCACGATCCACACCATTGGACCTTAATCTTATGTTTTGGTCCGTTTCTTTCCGTTTGAGTAAATTTGGGACCGTTTCGCTGCTACACGAAACTTGCTACAAAACGCGCCAAACTGATGCAATTATTGCAAAAGTTCATGCCGTGATGTCTTATTAGAATTTGTCACAACGAACGCTCTTGATCCACACCATTGGACCCTAAACTCCGGTTTTGGTGTGTTTCTTCCTGTTTGGGTGCATTTAGAATCGTTTTACTATTGCACGAAACTTGCTACAAAACGAGCCAAGCTGGTGCAATTAATGCAAAAGTTCGTGCCGCGATGTCTTGATATAATTTTTCACAACGAACGCTCCCGAACCACAACATTGGACCCTAAACTCATGTTTTGGTGCGTTTCTTTCTGTTCGTGTGCATTTGGGACCGTTTTGCTACAACACAAAACTTGCTGCAAAACGCACCAAACTAATGCAATTAATGCAAAAGATCGTGCCACGATGTCTTGTTAGAATTTTTCGCAATGAACGATCGCGATCCATACCATTGGACACTAAACTCAGGTTTTGGTGCGTTTCTTTCTGTTTGGGTGCATTTGGAACCGTTTTGCTATTGCACGAAACTTGCTGCAAAACGAGCCAAACTGGTGCAATTAATGCAAAAGTTCATGCCACGATGTCTTGTTAGAATTTTTTGCAACGGACGCTGCCGATCCACACCATTGGACCCTAAACTCAGGTTTTGGTGCGTTTCTTTCCATTTGAGTGCATTTGGAACCATTTTGCTATTGCATGAAACTTGCTGCAAAACGAGCCAACCTGGTGCAATTAATGTAACAGTTTGTGCCGCGATGTGTTGTTAGAATTTTTTGCAACAAATGCTTCCAATCCACACCATTGGACCCTAAACTCATGTTTTTGTGCGTTTCATTCCATTCACGTGCATTTGGGACCGTTTTCCCTACTGCACGAAACTTGCTGCAAACGCGGCAAACTGGTGCAATTAATACAAAAGTTCGTGTCGCGATGTCTTGTTAGAATTTTTCGAAACGAACGCTCGATCCACACCATTGGACCCTAAACTCATGTTTTGGTGCATTTCTTTTCGTTTGAGTGCATTTGGATCCATTTTGCTATTGCACGAAACTTGCTGCAAAACGAGCCAAACTGGTGCAATTAATGCAAAAGTTCGTGCCGCGATGTCTTGTTAGAATTTTTTGCAACGAACGCTCCCAATCCACACCATTGGACCCTAAACTCATGTCTTTGTGCGTTTCTTTCCGTTCACATGCATTTGGCACCGTTTTGCTACTGCACGAAACTTGCTGCAAAACGCACCAAGCTAGTGCAATTAATGCAAAAGTTCGTGCCGCGATGTCTTGTTAGAATTTTTTGCAACGAACACTCCCGATCCACACCATTTGACCCTAAACACATGTTTTTGAGCATTTCTTTCCGTTCGCATGCATTTGGGCCCATTTTGCTACTGCACGAAACTTGCAGCAAAACGAGCAATACTGGTGCAATTAATGCAAAAGTTCGTGCCACGATGTCTTGTTAGAATTTTTCGCAACGAACACTCCTGATCCACAACATTGCGCCCTAAACTCATGTTTTGGTCCGTTTCTTTCAGTTTGGGTCCATTTGGAACCGTTTTGCTATTGCACGAAACTTGGTGCAAAATGAGCCAAGCTGGTGCAATTAATGCAAAAGTTTGTGCCGTGTTGTCTTGTTAGAATTTTTCGCAACAAACACTCACGATCCACACCATTCGACCCTAAACTCATGTTTTTGTGCATTTCTTTCCGTTCGCGTGCATTTGGGACCGTTTTGCTACTGCACGAAACTTGCTGCAAAACGAGCAATACTGGTGCAATTAATGCAAAAGTTTGTGCCACGATGTCTTGTTAGAACTTTTCGCAATGAACGCTCCCGATCCACACCATTGGACCCTAAACTCATGTTTTTGTGCGTTTCTTTCCGTTTGGGTGCACTTGGGACCGTTTCGCTACTACATGAAACTTGCTACAAAACGCGGCAAACTGGTGCAATTAATGCAAAAAGTTCATGCCACGATGTCTTGTTAGAATTTTTCACAACGAACCCTCCTGATCCATGCCACTGGACACTAAACTCATGTTTTGGTGTGTTTCTTCTCATTTGGGTGCATTTGGAACCGTTTCATTACTCCATGAAACTCGAAGCAAAATGAGACAAACTAATGCAATTAATGCAAAAGTTCATGTTGCGATGTTCTTTTTAGAATTTTTCACAACGAACACTCCTGATCCACACCGTTGGACACTAAACACATGTTTTGGTGCGTTTTTTCCGTTTGGGTCCATTTGGAACCATTTCGCTACTACACGAAACTCGAAGCAAAACGAGACAAACTGGTGCAATTAATGTAATACTTCGTGCCACGATGTTTTTTTAAAAGTTTTCGCAATGAACACTCGCGATCAACACAATTGGACCCTAAACTTATGTTTTTGTGCGTTTCTTTCCATTTGCGTGCATTTGGGATTGTTTTGCTACTACACGAAACTTGCTGCAAAACGCGCCAAACTGATGCAATTAATACAAAAGTTTGTGTCGCGATGTCTTGTTAGAATTTTTCGCAACGAACGCTCTCGATCCACAACATTGGACCCTAAACTCTGGTTTTGGTGCGTTTCTTTCCGTTTGAGTGCATTTGGAACCATTTTTCTATTGCACGAAACTTGCTGCAAAACGAGCCAAACTGGTGCAATTAATGCAAAAGTTCGTGCCGCAATGTCTTGTTAGAATTTTTTGCAACGAACGCTCCCGATCCACACCATTGGACCCTAAACTCATGTTTTTGTGCGTTTCATTCTGTTCACGTGTATTTGGGACCGTTTGCCCACTGCACGAAACTTGCTGCAAAACACCGCAAACTGGTGCAATTAATGCAAAAGTTCGTGTCGCGATGTCTTGTTAGAATTTTTCGCAACGAATGCTCTCGATCCACACCATTGGACCCTAAACTCGGGTTTTTGTGCGTTTCTTTCCATTTGAGTGCATTTGGAACCATTTTGCTATTGCATGAAAATTGCTGCAAAACGAGCCAAATTGGTGCAATTAAAGCAAAAGTTCGTGCCGCGATGTCTTGTTCGAATTTTTCGTAACGAACACACCCGATCCAGACTACTGGACCCTAAACTCATGTTTTTGTGCGTTTCTTTCCGTTCGCGTGCATTTGAGACTGTTTTGCTACTACACGAAACTTGCTGCAAAACGCGCCAAACTGATAAAATTAATGCAAAAGTTCGTGCCACGATGTCTTGTTAGAATTTTTCGCAACGAACGCTCCCGATCCACACCATTGGGTCCTAAACTCATGTATTTGTGCGTTTCTTTCCGTTCGCGTGCATTTGGGACTATTTTGCAACTGCATGAAACTTGCTGCAAAACGCGCCAACTGGTGCAATTATTGCAAAAGTTCGTGCCACGATGTCTTGCTAGAATTTTTCTCAACGAACGCTGCCGAGCCACACCATCGGACCCTAAACTCTGGTTTTGGTGCGTTTCTTTCCGTTTGGGTGCATTTAGAACCGTTTTGCTATTGCATGGAACTTGCTGCAAAACAAGCCAAACTAGTGCAATTAATGCAAAAGTTCGTGCCGCGATGTCTTCATAGAATTTTTCGCAACGAACGCTCCCAATCCACACCATTGGACCCTAAACTCATGTTTTCGTGTGTTTCTTTCCGTTCGCGTGCATTTCGGACCGTTTCTCTACTACACAAAACTTGCTACAAAACGTGCCAAACTGGTGCAATTAATGCAAAAGTTCATGCCACAATGTCTTTTTAGAATTTTTCGCAAAGAACGCTCCTGATCCACGCCACTGGAGCCAGAACTCATGTTTTGGTGCGTTTCTTCCCGTTTGGGTGCATTTGGAACCGTTTTGCCAGTCCACGAAACTCGAAGCAAAGCGGGACAAACTGATGCAATTAATGCAAAAGATCATGCCACGATGTCTTTTTAGAATTTGTCACAACGAACACTCCTGATCCACACCAGTGGACCCTAAACACATGTTTTGGTGCGTTTCTTCCCATTTGGTTCCATTTGCAACCATTTCGCTACTACACGAAACTCGAAATAAAACAGGACAAACTGGTGCAATTAATCCAACAGTTCGTGCCACGATGTTTTGTTAGAATTTTTCACAATGAACGCCCACGATCCACACCATTGGACCCTAAACTCATGTTTTTGTGCGTTTCTTTCCATTCGCGTGCATTTGGGAAGGTTTTGCTACTACACGAAACTTGCTGCAAAACGCGCCAAACTGGTGCAATTAATGCAAAAGTTTGTGCCGCGATGTCTTGTTAGAATTTTTGCAACGAACGCTCCCGATCCACACCATTGGACCCTAAACTCATGTTTTTGTGCGTTTCTTTCTATTCGCAAGCATTTGGGTCCATTTTGCTACTGCACGAAACTTGCTGCAAAACGCTCCAAACTAGTGCAATTAATGCAAAAGTTCGTGCCACGATGTCTTGTTAGAATTTTTCGCAACGAACACTCCCGATCCACAACATTGCACCCTAAACTCTTGTTTTGGTGCGTTTCTTTCCGTTTGGGTCCATTTGGAACCGTTTCGCTACCGCACGAAACATGGAGCAAAACACGCCAAACTGGTGCAATTAATGCAAAAGTTCATGCCATGATGTCTTGTTAGAATTTTTACAACGAACCCTCCCGATCCACACCATTGGACCCTAAACTCATGTTTTGGTGCGTTTCTTTCCGTTTGGGTGCATTTGGAACCGTTTCGCTACTGCACGAAACTTGCTGCAAAACGCGCCAAAACGGTGCAATTAATGCAAAATTTTAGGCCACGATGTCTTGTTAGAATCTTTTGCAACGAATGCTCCCGATCTACACTATTGGACCCTAAAATCATGTTTTGGTGCGTTTCTTTCCGTTCGGGTGCTTTTTGGACCATTTCGCTACTGCACGAAACTTGGTGCAAAACGCGCCAAACTGGTGCAATTAATGCAAATGTTCATGCCACGATGTCGCGTTAGAATTTTTTGCAACGAACGCTCCCGATCCACACCTTTAGACCCTAAACTCATGTTTTGGTGTGTTTTTTCTGTGTGGGTGCATTTGGAACCATTTTGCTATTGCACGAAACTTGCTGCAAAACGCAACAAACTGGTACAATTAATGCAAAAGTTCGTGCCACGATGTCTTGTTAGAATTTTTCGCAACGAACGCTCCTGATCCAAACCATTGGACCCTGAACTCATGTTTTGGTGTGTATCTTTCCGTTCAGGTGCATTTTGGAACAGTTTCGCTACTTCACGAAACTTGGTGCAAAACACGCCAAACTGGAGCAATTAATGTGAAAGTTTGTGCAACAATGTCTTGTTAGAATTTTTTGCAACGAATGCTCCCGATCCACACCATTGGACCCTAAACTCATGTTTTGGTGCATTTCTTTCCGTTTGGGTGCATTTGGAACTGTTTCGCTATTGCACAAAACGTGCTGCAAAACGCGCCAAACTGGTGCAATTAATGCAAAAGTTTAGGCCATGATGTCTTGATAGAATCTTTTGCAACGAATGCTCCCGATCGACACTATTGGACGCTAAACTCATGTTTTGGTGCGTTTCTTTCCGTTCGGGTGCTTTTTGGACCGTTTCGCTACTGCACGAAACTTGGTGCAAAACGCGCCAAACTGGTGCAGTTAATGACAAAGTTTGTGCGACGATGTCTTGTTATAATTTTTCGCAACGAACGCTCTCGATCCACACCATTGAACCCTAAACTCATGTTTTTGTGTGTTTCTTTCCGTTCGCATGCATTTGGGCCCATTTTTCTACTGCACGAAACTTGCTGCAAAATGCGCCAAACTGGTGCAATTAATGCAAATGTTCGTGCCACGATGTCTTGTTAGAATTTTTCGCAATGAACACTCCCGATCCACAACATTGTACCCTAAACTCATGTTTTGGTGTGTTTCTTTCCGTTTGGGTCCATTTGGAATTGTTTTGCTATTACACGAAACTTGGTGCAAAATGAGCCAAGCTGGTGCAATTAATGCAAAAATTTGTGCCGCGATGTCTTGTTAGAATTTTTCGCAACGAACACTCACGATCCACACCATTGGACCCTAAACTCATGTTTTTGTGCATTTCTTTCCGTTCGCGTGCATTTGGGACCGTTTTGCTACTGCGCGAAACTTGCTGCAAAACGAGCCATACTGGTTGTTGACACTCCTTAGAGCCCCAATTTACGTACCGCAAGCGCACGGATCGTGGTAGGTTTTCCCTTAGAGTACTCCCCCAAGGTTTATCAATCCGTGGATCGGAAGCGAACCGACTAGAGTTTACCATCTAATCTATCAAACCTATCCTAAACATGAAGCGAAGATTGCATATAAACTGAACACTTGATAGATATGAATGAAGCATAAGTGTTCATCACACCCACAACCGTAGATGAGATAACACAACCAAGGAGCTAGGGCCTATCGTCTCTAGGTACAGTTCTAGTCAAAAAGGTGATCAAAACATAGATTGCATCTCAACTAAAGGCACACGAAATCATCTCTCAGAAAGACGGCTCACAAGCGGCCTACTTTCCCAAGGTCGCCAGTGCGAGGTGCGTGTCGACGCCTAAGGTTTCCCAAAGCTTTACCCCAAACGCCCACCAAGTGCTCTTACTCAAAGCTCCTCCTCTTGGTGGCTGCGCAATGACTCCCATGGTACTCGCCATCGATCCTATTCCACATCATGTCGTCGCTAAAACTTTTCCCTCCGCCATGCTGTCACCACACCGGGGTAATCAAAAAACTAGCTAAAACACGCAACCTCAACGTAGCCGCAAGATATAGACTAATCACCACGAATAGATCTAATTTTACTATGAACATATGGATGCATCACATATGAGAAAGAAAGCATGCATTGAAGTAGACCAAAGTCGAGACAACTAGAATAAAGATTATATTGATATCACCATTGTGTGTGTACATACCCCGACAAATGTTGGGGATGACTCCTGAACTCCACCACTGCACAACCTCGCAGGGAGGCCATGGTGGCTAAGGGTGGCCTAAGCCATCTCCTAGGTACCATCGAAGACTTGCGGCGGCCGTTCGCCTCCCTCCGGTCTTGGCCCTAGGTTTTCATCGAGTTCTGGGTGGATTGATGCCACGAGTTGAATAAGGTGCGAGGTTTTTATAAGCCGAGGAAGCTACCGGTCGAAGGGGAGGCCGAACCGCCTCGGAAACAGGCTTGGCCGACTGGCCTCATGGGCCTAGCCCGGCCGGCCTACCCTCTTTCGGGACCGCCTCGTCTCATCTTTCGCGTGTAGACTCCTCGCATCTTCTAGAGTTTATGTCCTTCATGATTGCACCCCTTTGGACGTCGTTATCTTGGAGATATCTTCGAGGAAAGGATCGGATAGGGAATCCTTCCTTAAATCTTTATTTGCTTTGCTTAATCCTGAAGTATCTTGATCTCATGTTTGTGGGCTTGGTCCTTTGGGCTCTCTTGGAGGATGGATGTGCATGAATGGGCTTCGAATCAACATGGGCTTTGGTCCTTCCTTTGGGCTTTGGCCTTCGTCTTTCTCCGTGTTAGTGCTGGATCACGGGCCTCATCATTTCATGCTCCAAAATAGGCCAAAAACCTGCAAAAACGAAGTTCCTCCAAAATATATGTGCAAATGTGAAAATGACCAATAATTAGGCCAGGGTTAGGATGGTTAGTGATTTTGATATTAAATTCATGCTATTATCAAGGATAAACAAGGGATAAAATGGGTACTTAAGGAGCGCCAACATTCCCCCCATGCTTAAACCTTGCTCGTCCTCAAGTAAGTCCAGGAGCTTTGCTTATAAAGAAATCAGCGTTGCCCCTCAATGTCCTCTCTGCACTTAGACATACATAACAAGACATATTGCTCTCTCAAGTATTTAGCATTTAAGTTCATGTTGTGACCGGCTACTTTTTCATAATGGAAGATAGACTAGCAATTAAAGAACAAGCCACAATAATAAATAAATACCATGCTCTCAAACTTATGCGAACTTCAAACCTTTACCTTGTTTCATCGTGAAGAGTTTTCAAAAGAATGCATATCAAACATAAGTGAGGTTCTCTTACAAAAGATCATGGAAATACTCATCTCATCAAATCTCTCAAGCCTACATTAGATTGTCTTCAACCTATTCTACTCATATATAAAAGTGGAAGGATTATGTGGAGCTTGGTAGGTAAAAACAATCCTAGCAAAACATTATATCTGAAATATTGTCAAACTAAGAGAGAGATCTATTGGATTTACTGAGACTTGTCAAAAAGGCCATTGGAAAATAATGTTGGAGAGGGAGAAAGATGAAACACACACATTTAGATAGGTGGACATGTGCAAGTGGCAAATGGATGATCCCGAGACACAAATGAAGTTCTCGTTATCGGATTGCACATGGTTGGAAGATTTGAGTATGGAATAGTTCTTCAAAGTAACTTGGAAAATTAATGAAGCCAAAAAGAACTAAGGAGCATTTTATTCTTCTCTTTTTTCTTTCATTTTTCTTTTCTCCTCTTTTTTTCATTTTTCATTTTTCTCTTTTTCTTTCTTTTTGCTCCTTAGAACTTTTGATAACGTAGAATACTTACCCAGCCATCCCCCCATGCTTGAATAAATACTCGTCCTCGAGTATGAATAGTGGGAGAACCAATTAGCTAGGGTAAGTATCTCAAATTCACCTTCTTCTTCGTAGAACCTCTTGAATCTCCGGGGAGCCTTGTCTCCCAAAACTTTTCTTTAAATGGTGCCCTTGATTCTTTTGATTTCGTCAAAATGATAATCCATACTCAAATTGGGTTGTGGTCAAGGAGGTAATCACAAAAAGATATTTTTGGTTTAGGGTGAATATCCAGCGAGGTTTGCAAAATTCCCGAAATAGAAACTCACAATGCAAGGATAAATAGGCTAGCAAAAAGAAGGTTACACAAAAAAACGGAATGACCAGCTTCTTAGTCTCATACCAAAGAAATCAATCTTAATCCAACTCATCAAAATATAAGTTTGCAATCTAAAGGTTTCATCATGAAAGAATATGTATGTATAGGCTTTGGTAGGTCGAACTTTGCAAGAGATTCACAAATATAGATAGCATAGGAATTAAGTTTTCAAATTAAACAACACAAGGTGTAAGGTCATCGGTAGACTTAAATCAAAGAGCAACATAGAATATGTGGGTCTAGAATTTAGTCATTTAACCTCCACAAATAAAAGAGCCGGTATTTTAATCATTTTAATTCTATTTAATTGAGAGCAAATGGTCAAGTCATATACAACATAGCGTAGGTAAAACAAAGCAGCAACTTTCATCACTTTTCCATAAGCAAGAGTATATAAGAATATCATCGTGGTGAGCTCAAGGTGATGGTGGTTATCATTCATTGAAAACAAAAACAAATCTAGGTTATACTCCTAGGAGCCATGTTATTATAGGGAGAGATATACAAAGGTTGCATCTATGGTTGAAGGCATATATGTACAAGCATTTAGAAAAAGAGAGAGTTGAGGAAGAATTACCGTCCTTCTCGATGCTCATAATGAAGTGTAGCGCAGCCTCCCCCATACTTAAGCATTGTGCTAAGCATGGAAGAAGAATCATAAGCATCTTGTGGCAACCGTGATTATCTTACTCCATGAGATCTTTCTTCCTTGTCCACGCAATCCTCCCCCATGCTTAGCATGCTAGGAGTGGAAGGAGAAGATGGACCATCTTGCAATTCTTAAAGTCCTTCCCTCATGTGTATGAATATCATCTTCAATGTGTCTTCACCTTTGTTGCCTCAATTTTCTTCAACTTCTTATACTACGTCATGGTCCCAATCATTGCTTCACATCGTCGTCGCCTCCTTCAATTCCTCGTTGTCCCATTGTTGCCTCATATTCACAAATTTTTCTTTCAATTTCCAGAACAGTACATGTACTGAAACATTGCTCCATTGCAAAGTGCACGAATTTTCCTTTCCAACGAGTCCTCATTCGTCCAAAATTGATTCCGAACAAGAGAGTTATGTCCATTTCATCCCAGCGCTGCAATCTGTCCTGACAAATTTCAGAACGCGCAACGTCCAATGTTCTTGCCATATCTCCTTGTACGGGTCTTCAAATTCATTGATCTTGGATGTGTTGGAATGGGAATTTCATGGAGCTTCTGAATATCAACTTTTTCTTCCTTGTACATCTCTGTCCATGTGCAAAATTTGATGAAAACAGCGGGGCTTGCTCTCGAACTTTGGAGGTGTTGTTGAATTTGATTTCTTCTTTGATCACGAATTCATGGGAACGCTTTGTCATGCCTGCAAAACAATTCAAGTGCACAATCTACCCCAAGGTGACAGTTGGGAGTAGAAACAATCACCAACAAACCAAAAACATCCCCTAAGATACTTAACTTGTGGCATAGTTAGTCTAGTGAAAATTAAACCTAATGGGTGTATGTGAATGCAAGTGGGAGGTGTGTGTATGCAAATGAGAGGAAAATGGATTGCTATCTTGGTCAAAAGAGCTTAAAGATGAAGGTCCGCAAACAAGTTTAAACACCACGTTTACACAAGATTGCAAAAGGTAAATGCTATCATGATAAGCATTACATGGATAGGAAAGCATACATCAATAAGATTGAGACCAAGCTAGCAAAATGAGGCCATGAACAATGGAATGGATGCAAAGTGCAAATGCAAAGTTAGCAAAAAAAAAGTGTTAGCAAGGTTGAAAGGACCTTTCGATGTCGTTCCGCAACTAGCTTATTCAAAAACAATTGCTAAGAGTGACAAAAAGCCTTCGCAACGCTTCATAAGAAGTGAGGCTTTTGTCAATGAAAAGGTTATTTATCGAAAAGGACCAAGCAACCGAGCTAACAAGGTTTTAGAAGTAGGTTTATGGGTTTCCTATATTTTTGGCTTAAAACAAAAATTTTGAAGAGAGAGTATTGGGTATAGAAATTCTATCTAAGGTGGTTTTTAAAAAAAATTAGAGAGAAACAAAAGTTAAATTTTTTTTGAAAGAAAAACATAACCTATGGTTTTAGGATTGCTCTACGAGTGGTTTTCCAAAGGGTTTTAGGATCTCAAAAGTGAGGCTAGTCAATGTTTTTTAAAAAGAGTTTTTTTTTAATACAACATGCAATGCAATGCAAGGGTGAGACGAACAACATGGTATGCAATGCAACACGAGGTGGGTGAACAAAATGATATGACATGATGAGGTGGTCTAAAACAAAACAAAAAGTTAGCCTAAGTTAAGTAGCCACAAGTTTAGAATCAAAGAGCGGTGCAACACTTCATATTTCCCTCTAAAAGGACACAAATAAAAAGACTCTAAAAACTAATAGGCACACAAAAAGGTCTACAAGTTTCCCAAGATCAAATAACAAAGTGCTCCCTCAATAACATTTAGAATGAACAACATGAAGTTGTGGTTTTTGTTAGAGCAATGGTACATTGTTACTTGATATTCCGACTAAAGAGTGCAATGTAGACGGTCATATTAATATATATAAATAGATAAATAAAATGAACGGGTTGCCTCCCGCAAAGCGCTTCATTTAAAGTCATAGAGCTTGACTTTCTCACATACCTTCTCATTGATGTGAAGCCATGATCCTTCGTGCGAGAATTCGAATTGTCCATGCAGCTTGTATTGATGACACCTTTAGTAATCCATCGTGGTTCACTCTTAACATCTTCATGCGTTGAATGTTGTCACTCGTGCCTTCCTTTGCTAACGTCCTTGGGGCCCTTATTTTGTCCTGAGCTTCTGAATTTGATCATGTATGCTTGATGAAACCACAGCCCAAGCTCCTCTTCATTGTTGGCATCCTTATCTCCTTCACCTTGTTCTCGTCACGTTGCTCTTCGCCTCTCCTTCGTGGATTTTCCCCTGCGTCCAGAATAGAACATATACCAAAATATAGCTCTATTGAAAATTTTATGAAATTACCTTTCCAACAAGTGGTCATTCGCTTTAAACGGAGTCCAAACAAGAGAGTTATGACCGTTTTACTTTAGCGCTGCGTGCTGTCTAGAAAATTTCAGAGTGCACGACCTTCGATGATTTGGCCATAACTTCTTGTGGGAAACTTCGATTGACTTCATTCTTGATTCGTTAGAACTAGAACTTCATGGGGCTTTTAAATATCTAAAAATATACTGCAATTTTCTTCTGAGGTCGAGCAGAATATTGATGATAACAATGACTTCTTACGAATCGATCTGAAGATGTCGATGATCTTGATCTTGTGGTCTTCGGAGCGTCTTGTTGTGCATCCTTGGCTTCAAGGTCATCACCATTGATTCACCAGCGAGTAGTATGGCTCCAATGGTCTGTCTCCATGGTTCTTACTTTGCCTAAGATGTCAGGATCGAAGGAGGCTCTCGTGCTTTGTGTCGATGTTCAGAGTGGTCTCTTTCTTTGATTGTACTCGACTAGAAGCTTTTTGAGCATCCCGTGGAGAAGATGGGTGGCATCATGGTTCCTCTAATCTTGTTGCCTCCAGCATTGGTCGACTTCAAATCATCAACTTTTGTGCACAAGGTCCTCCAAACATCTTGCGACATCGTCATCACTTTCTCCATTGTTTGTTGCTGCCTCTTCTTTGTTGAATTCCTTGATCATCCTGCACAGAACATGTACCAAAATTCTACTCCATCGAAAGCCTTATGAAATTACCTTTTCAACGAGTGGTCATTGATCCCAAACGGACTCCGAATGAAGAAGTTATGGTCATTTTACTCCGGCACTGCGCTCTGTCCCGAGACATTTCAGAACGCGCAGCGTTGAAAGATTTTACCATAACTCTTCACACTGATCTCCAAACTTCATGATTCTTGATGCGTTGGAAAGAAGACTTGATGGAGCTTTATAATATAGAATTTTCTCTCATGGTACTTCTCTGATCATGGACGAAAATGTCATCACAACAGCAGCACTTTGGAGATGATGATGATCCGATCGCACGATTTTCTTCGCGGGCATGCTTCATACCTATTGCTTGAACAAACAATTCTTCCCAAGAACATCAGTCTTTAAAATCAATTGACATGGCGACGTACCTTATTTATCATCTTTTGCTTTGGGGAGTGGGGACTCGATAGCGGATGCTGGGCCACTAACAAAAGTTAGCACCTACCACAAAAAAGAGGAGTCTTCACGTAGCCATCAACTTGCTTGAGTGAGATTGGACTTGTCAAAGTACGGACGTTGACAACTTCTCAATCGCTTTGTGTCTAGGGTTTTACCTGCATTCATGGACACAAACAAGAAACACAGGATATATGCAATAATGAAATTAGGGTTAGTCCAAAAAGATAGATAGGTCTCCCTAGGGTTCGAGTTGCCGATCCCCGGCAACGGCGCCAGAAAAGCTTGTTGACACTCCTTAGAGCCCCAATTTATGTACCGCAAGTGCACGGATCGTGGTAGCTTTTCCCTTAGAGTACTCCCCCAAGGTTTATCAATCCGTGGATCGGAAGCGAACCGACTAGAGTTTACCATCTAATCTATCGAACCTATCCTAAACATGAAGCAAAGATTGCATATAAACTGAACACTTGATAGATATGAATGAAGCATAAGTGTTCATCACACCCACAACCGTAGATCAGACAACACAACCAAGGAGCTAGGGCCTATCGTCTCTAGGTACAATTCTAGTCAAAAAGGTGATCAAAACATAGATTGCATCTCAACTAAAGGTACACGAAATCATCTCTCAGAAAGACGGCTCGCAAGCGGCCTACTTTTCCAAGGTCGCCGGTGCGAGGTACGTGTCGACGCCTAAGGTTTCCCAAAGCTTTACCCCAAACGCCCACCAAGTGCTCTTACTCGAAGCTCCTCCTCTTGGTGGCCGCGCAACGACTCCCATGGTACTCGCCATCGATCCTATTCCACATCATGTCGTCGCTAGAACTTTTCCCTCAGCTATGCTATCACCACACCGGGGTAATCAACCAACTAGCTAAAACACGCTACCTCAACGTATCCGCAAGATATAGACTAATCACCACGAATAGATCTAATCTTACTGTGAACATATGGATGCATCACATATGAGAAAGAAAGCATGAATTGAAGTAGACCAAAATCGAGACAACTAGAATAAAGAGTATATTGATATCACCATCGTGTGTGTACATACCCCGATGAATTTTGGGGATGACTCCTGAACTCCACCATGGCACAACCTCGCAGGGAGGCCATGGCGGCTAGGGGTGGCCTAAGCCATCTCCTAGGTACCCTCGAAGACTTGCGGCGGCCATTCGCCTCCATCCGGTCTTGGCCCTAGGTTTTCGTCGAGTTCTGGGTGGATTGATGCCACGAGTTGAATAAGGTGCGAGCTATTTATAAGCCGATGAAGCCACCAGTCGAAGGGGATGCCGAACCGCCTCGGAAACGGGATAGGCCGGCCGGCCTCATGGGGCCTAGGCCGGCCGGCTTACCCTCTTTCGGGACCGCCTCGGTCTCATCTTTCGCGTGTAGACTCCTCACATCTTCTAGAGTTTATGTCCTTCACGATTGCACCCCTTTGGATGTCATTATCTTGGAGATATCTTTGAGGAAAGGATAGGATAGGGAATCCTTCCTTAAATCTTTATTTGCTTTGCTTAATCCCGAAGTATCTTGATCTCATCTTTGTGGGCTTGGTCCTTTGGGCTCTCTTGGGGGATGGATGTGCATGAATGGGCTTCGAATCAACATGGGCTTTGGTCCTTCCTTTGGGCTTTGGCCTCCGTCTTTCTCCGTGTTAGCGCTCGATCACGGGCCTCGTCATTTCATGCTCCAAAATAGTCAAAAAACCTGCAAAAACGAAGTTCCTCCAAAATATATGTGCAAATGTAAAAATATTCAATAATTAGGCCGGGGTTAGGACGGTTAGTGATTTTGATATTAAATCCATGCCATTATCAAGGATAAACAAGGGACAAAATGGGTACTTAAGGAGTACCAACACTGGTGCAATTAATGCAAAAGTTCGTGCCATGATGTCTTGTTAGAATTTTTCGCAACGAACACTCCCGATCCACACCATTGGACCCTAAACTCATGTTATTGTGCGTTTCTTTCCGTTTGGGTGCATTTGGGACCGTTTTGCTACTACATGAAACTTGCTACAAAACGCGCCAAACTGGTGCTATTAATGCAAAAGTTCATGCCACGATATCTTGTTAGAATTTTACACAACAAATGCTCCTGATCCACGCCACTGGACACTAAACTCATGTTTTGGTGTGTTTCTTCCCGTTTGGGTGCATTTAGAACCGTTTCGCTACTCCATGAAACTCAAAGCAAAACGGGACAAACTGATGCAATTAATGCAAAAGTTCATACTGCGATGTCTTTTTAGAATTTTTCACAACGAACACTCCTGATCCACACCATTGGACCCTAAACACATGTTTTGCTGCGTTTCCTCCCGTTTGGGTCCATTTGGAACCATTTTGCTACTACACGAAACTCGAAGCAAAACACGACAAACTGGTGCAATTAATGTACCAGATCGTGCCATGATGTTTTGTTAGAATTTTTCGCAATGAACGCTCCCGATCCACACCATTGGACCCTAAACTCATGTTTTTGTGCGTTTCTTTCCGTTCGCGTGCATTTGGGACTGTTATGCTACTACACGAAACTTGCTGCAAAATGCGCCAAACTGATGCAATTAATGCAAAAGTTCATGCCGCGATGTCTTTTTAGAATTTGTCACAACGAACACTCCTGATCCACACCATTGGACCCTAAACACATGTTTTGGTGCGTTTCTTCCCATTTGGGTCCATTTGCAACCATTTCGCTATTGCACGAAACTCGAAGCAAAACGGGACAAACTGGTGCAATTAATGCAAAAGTTCGTGCCACGAAGTTTCGTTAGAATTTTTCGCACCAAATGCCCCCGATCCACACTATTAGACCCTAAACTCATGTTTTTGCGCGTTTCTTTCCGTTCGTGTGCATTTGGGACCATTTTGCTACTACACGAAACTTGCTGCAAAACGCGCCAAACTGGTGCAATTAATGCAAAAGTTCGTGCCGCGATGTCTTGTTAGAATTTTTCGCAATGAACGCTCCCGATCCACACCATTGGACCCTAAACTCATGTTTTTGTGCGTTTCTTTCTGTTCGCATGCATTTGGGCACGTTTTGCTACTGCACGAAACTTGCTGCAAAACGCGCCAAACTAGTGCAATTAATGCAAAAGTTCGTGCCACGATGTCTTGTTAGAATTTTTCGCAACGAACACTCCCGATCCACAACATTGCACCCTAAATTCATGTTTTGGTGCGTTTCTTTACGTTTGGGTCTATTTGGAACCGTTTTGCTATTGCACGAAACTTGGTGTAAAATGAGCCAAGCTGGTTCAATTAATGCAAAAGTTTGTGCCGCGATGTCTTTTAGAATTTTTTCGCAACGAATGCTCACGATCCACACCACTGGACCCTAAACTCATGTTTTTGTGCATTTCTTTCCGTTCACTTGCATTTGGGACCGTTTTCCTACTGCACGAAACTTGCTGCAAAACGAGCCATACTGGTATAATTAATGCAAAAGTTCGTGCCCCGATGTGTTGTTACAATTTTTCGCAACGATTACTCTCGATCAACACCATTGGACCCTAAACTCAGGTTTTCGTGCATTTCTTTCCGTTTGGGTGCATCTAGAACCGTTTTGCTATTGCACAAATCTTGCTGCAAAACGAGCCAAACCGGTGCAATTAATGCAAAAGTTCGTGCCGCGATGTCTTGTTAGAATATTTCGCAACGAACGCTCCCGATCCACACCATTGTACCCTAAACCCATGTTTTTGTGCGTTTCTTTCCGTTCGTGTGCATTTCGCACTGTTTTGCTTCTGGACGAAACTTGCTGCAAAACGCACCAAGCTGGTGCAATTAATGCAAAAGTTCGTGCCGCGATGTCTTGTTAGAATTTTTCACAACGAACACTCCCGATCCACACCATTGGACCCTAAACACATGTTTTTGTGCGTTTCTTTCCGTTCGTGTGCATTTCGCACTGTTTTGCTTCTGGACGAAACTTGCTGCAAAACGCACCAAGCTGGTGCAATTAATGCAAAAGTTCGTGCCGCGATGTCTTGTTAGATTTTTTCACAACGAACACTCCCGATCCACACCATTGGACCCTAAACACATGTTTTTGTGCGTTTCTTTCCGTTCGCATGCATTTGGGTCCGTTTTGCTACTGCACGAAACTTGCTGCAAAACACGCCAAACTGGTGCAATTAATGCAAAAGTTCGTGCCACGATGTCTTCTTAGAAATTTTCGCAATGAACACTCCTGATCCACAACATTGCACCTTAAACTCATGTTTTGATGCGTTTCTTTCCATTTGGGTCCATTTGGAACCGTTTTGCTATTGCACAAAACTTGGTGCAAAATGAGCCAAACTGGAGCAATTAATGTAACAGTTCATGCGACGATGTTTTTGTTAGAATTTTTTGCAACGAACATTGCCGACCCATTGGACCCTAAACTCACGTTTTTATGTCTTTCATTCCGTTCGCGTGCATTTGGGACCGTTTTGCTACTGCACGAAACTTGCTGCAAAATGCGCCAAACTGGTGCAATTAATGCAAAAGTTCGTGCCATGATGTCTTGATAGAATTTTTCGCAACGAATGCTTCCGATCCACACATTGGATCCTAAATTTATGTTTTTGTGCGTTTCTTTCCGTTTGGGTGCATTTGGGACCGTTTCGCTACTACATGAAACTTGCTACAAAACGCGCCAAACTGATGTAATTTATTGAAAAGTTCATGCCACGATATCTTGTTAGAATTTTTCACAACAAATGCTCCTGATCCATGCCACTAGACACTAAACTCATGTTTTGGTGCGTTTCTTCCCGTTTGGGTGCATTCGGAACCGTTTCGCTACTCCATGAAACTCGAAGCAAAACGGGACAAACCGATACAATTAATGCAAAAGTTCATGCTGCGATGTCTTTTTAGAATTTTTCACAACGAACATTCCTGATCCACACCATTGGACCCTAAACACATGTTTTGGTGCGTTTCTTCCCGTTTGGGTCCATTTGGAACAATTTCGCTACTACACGAAACTCGAAGCAAAATAGGACAAACTGGTGCAATTAATGTAATAGTTCATGCGATGATGTTTTGTTAGAATTTTTCGCAATGAACACTCCCAATCCACACCATTGGACTCTAAACTCATGTTTTTGTGCGTTTCTTTCCGTTTGCGTGCATTTGGGACTGTTTTGCTATTGCACGAAACTTGCTGCAAAACGCGCCAAACTGCTGCAATTAATGCAAAAGTTCGTGCCACGATGTCTTGTTTAAAATTTTTCGCAATGAACGCTCCCGATCCACACCATTGGACCCTAAACTCATTTTTTTGTGCGTTTCTTTCCGTTCGCGTGCATTTTACACTGTTTTGCTACTACACGAAACTTGCTGAAAAACACGCCAAACTTATGCAATTAATGCAAAAGTTCGTACCACGATATCTTGTTAGAATTTTTCACAACGAACACTCCCGATCCACAACATTGCACCCTAAATTCATGTTTTGGTGCGTTTCTTTACGTTTGGGTCCATTTGGAACCGTTTTGCTATTGCACGAAACTTGGTGTAAAATGAGCCAAGCTGGTTCAATTAATGC
The DNA here is from genome assembly GCF_016808335.1 of Panicum virgatum. Lineage (NCBI taxonomy): Eukaryota > Viridiplantae > Streptophyta > Magnoliopsida > Poales > Poaceae > Panicum > Panicum virgatum. The sequence goes on from NC_053145.1 coordinate 21,518,329, forward strand.
AAAAGTTTGTGCCGCGATGTCTTTTAGAATTTTTTCGCAACGAATGCTCACGATCCACACCATTGGACCCTAAACTCAAGTTTTTGTGCATTTCTTTCCGTTCACTTGCATTTGGGACCGTTTTCCTACTGCACGAAACTTGCTGCAAAACCAGCCATACCGGTACAATTAATGCAAAAGTTCGTGCCACGATGTGTTGTTACAATTTTTCGCAACGATTACTCTCGATCAACACCATTGGACCCTAAACTCAGGTTTTCGTGCATTTCTTTCCATTTGGGTGCATCTAGAACCGTTTTGCTATTGCACAAATCTTGCTGCAAAACGAGCCAAACCGGTGCAATTAATGCAAAAGTTCGTGCCGCGATGTCTTGTTAGAATATTTCACAACGAACGCTCCCGATCCACACCATTGTACCCTAAACCCATGTTTTTGTGCGTTTCTTTCCGTTCGTGTGCATTTCGCACTGTTTTGCTTCTGGACGAAACTTGCTGCAAAACGCACCAAGCTGGTGCAATTAATGCAAAAGTTCGTGCCGCGATGTCTTGTTAGAATTTTTCACAACGAACACTCCCGATCCACACCATTGGACCCTAAACACATGTTTTTGTGCGTTTCTTTCCGTTCGCATGCATTTGGGTCCGTTTTGCTACTACACGAAACTTGCTGCAAAACGCGCCAAACTGGTGCAATTAATGCAAAAGTTCGTGCCACGATGTCTTCTTAGAAATTTTCGCAATGAACACTCCCGATCGACAACATTGCACCCTAAACTCATGTTTTGATGCGTTTCTTTCCATTTGGGTCCATTTGGAACAGTTTTGCTATTGCACGAAACTTGGTGCAAAATGAGCCAAACTGGTGCAATTAATGTAACAGTTCATGCGACGATGTTTTTGTTAGAATTTTTTGCAACGAACATTGCCGACCCATTGGACCCTAAACTCACGTTTTTATGTGTTTCATTCCGTTCGCGTGCATTTGGGACCGTTTTGCTACTGCACGAAACTTGCTGCAAAATGCGCCAAACTGGTGCAATTAATACGAAAGTTCGTGCCATGATGTCTTGATAGAATTTTTCGCAACGAATGCTTCCGATCCACACATTGGATCCTAAATTTATGTTTTTGTGCGTTTCTTTCCATTTGGGTGCATTTGGGACCGTTTCGCTACTACATGAAACTTGCTACAAAACGCGCCAAACTGATGTAATTTATTGAAAAGTTCATGCCACGATATCTTGTTAGAATTTTTCACAACAAATGCTCCTGATCCATGCCACTAGACACTAAACTCATGTTTTGGTGCGTTTCTTCCCGTTTGGGTGCATTCGGAACCGTTTCGCTACTCCATGAAACTCGAAGCAAAACGGGACAAACCGATGCAATTAATGCAAAAGTTCATGCTGCGATGTCTTTTTAGAATTTTTCACAACGAACATTCCTGATCCACACCATTGGACCCTAAACACATGTTTTGGTGCGTTTCTTCCCGTTTGGGTCCATTTGGAACAATTTCGCTACTACACGAAACTCGAAGCAAAATAGGACAAACTGGTGCAATTAATGTAATAGTTCATGCGATGATGTTTTGTTAGAATTTTTTGCAATGAACACTCCCGATCCACACCATTGGACTCTAAACTCATGTTTTTGTGCGTTTCTTTCCGTTCGCGTGCATTTGGGACTGTTTTGTTATTGCACGAAACTTGCTGCAAAACGCGCCAAACTGCTGCAATTAATGCAAAAGTTCGTGCCACCATGTCTTGTTTAAAATTTTTCGCAACGAACCCTACCGATCCACACCATTGGACCCTAAACTCATTTTTTTGTGCGTTTCTTTCCGTTCGCGTGCATTTGACACTGTTTTGCTACTACACGAAACTTGCTGAAAAACACGCCAAACTTATGCAATTAATGCAAAAGTTCGTACCACGATATCTTGTTAGAATTTTTCACAACGAACACTCCCGATCCACAACATTGCACCCTAAATTCATGTTTTGGTGCGTTTCTTTACGTTTGGGTCCATTTGGAACCGTTTTGCTATTGCACGAAACTTGGTGTAAAATGAGCCAAGCTGGTTCAATTAATGCAAAAGTTTGTGCCGCGATGTCTTTTAGAATTTTTTCGCAACGAATGCTCACGATCCACACCATTGGACCCTAAACTCATGTTTTTGTGCATTTCTTTCCGTTCACTTGCATTTGGGACCGTTTTCCTACTGCACGAAACTTGCTGCAAAACGAGCCATACCGGTACAATTAATGCAAAAGTTCGTGCCACGATGTGCTGTTACAATTTTTCGCAACGATTACTCTCGATCAACACCATTGGACCCTAAACTCAGGTTTTCGTGCATTTCTTTCCATTTGGGTGCATCTAGAACCGTTTTGCTATTGCACAAATCTTGCTGCAAAACGAGCCAAACCGGTGCAATTAATGCAAAAGTTCGTGCCGCGATGTCTTGTTAGAATATTTCGCAACGAACGCTCCCGATCCACACCATTGTACCCTAAACCCATGTTTTTGTGCGTTTCTTTCCGTTCATGTGCATTTCGCAATGTTTTGCTTCTGGACGAAACTTGCTGCAAAACGCAACAAGCTGGTGCAATTAATGCAAAAGTTCGTGCCGCGATGTCTTGTTAGAATTTTTCACAACGAACACTCCCGATCCACACCATTGGACCCTAAACACATGTTTTTGTGCGTTTCTTTCTGTTCGCATGCATTTGGGTCCGTTTTGCTACTGCACGAAACTTGCTGCAAAACGCGCCAAACTGGTGCAATTAATGCAAAAGTTCGTGCCACGATGTCTTCTTAGAAATTTTCGCAATGAACACTCCTGATCCACAACATTGCACCCTAAACTCATGTTTTGGTGCGTTTCTTTCCATTTGGGTCCATTTCGAACCGTTTTGCTATTGCACAAATCTTGCTGCAAAACGAGCCAAACCGGTGCAATTAATGCAAAAGTTCGTGCCGCGATGTCTTGTTAGAATATTTCACAACGAACGCTCCCGATCCAAACCATTGTACCCTAAACCCATGTTTTTGTGCGTTTCTTTCCGTTCGTGTGCATTTCGCACTGTTTTGCTTCTGGACGAAACTTGCTGCAAAACGCACCAAGCTGGTGCAATTAATGCAAAAGTTCGTGCCGCGATGTCTTGTTAGAATTTTTCACAACGAACACTCCCGATCCACACCATTGGACCCTAAACACATGTTTTTGTGCGTTTCTTTCCGTTCGCATGCATTTGGGTCCGTTTTGCTACTGCACGAAACTTGCTGCAAAACGCGCCAAACTGGTGCAATTAATGCAAAAGTTCGTGCCACGATGTCTTCTTAGAAATTTTCGCAATGAACACTCCCGATCGACAACATTGCACCCTAAACTCATGTTTTGGTGCGTTTCTTTCCATTTGGGTCCATTTGGAACCGTTTTGCTATTGCACGAAAGTTGGTGCAAAATGAGCCAAACTGGTGCAATTAATGTAACAGTTCATGCGACGATGTTTTTGTTAGAATTTTTTGCAACGAACATTGCCGACCCATTGGACCCTAAACTCACGTTTTTATGTGTTTCATTCCGTTCGCGTGCATTTGGGACTGTTTTGCTACTGCACGAAACTTGCTGCAAAATGCGCCAAACTGGTGCAATTAATACAAAAGTTCGCGCCATGATGTCTTGATAGAATTTTTCGCAACGAATGCTTCCGATCCACACATTGGATCCTAAATTTATGTTTTTGTGCGTTTCTTTCCGTTTGGGTGCATTTGGGACCGTTTCGCTACTACATGAAACTTGCTACAAAACGCGCCAAACTGATGTAATTTATTGAAAAGTTCATGCCACGATATCTTGTTAGAATTTTTCACAACAAATGCTCCTGATCCATGCCACTAGACACTAAACTCATGTTTTGGTGCGTTTCTTCCCGTTTGGGTGCATTCGGAACCGTTTCGCTACTCCATGAAACTCGAAGCAAAACGGGACAAACCGATGCAATTAATGCAAAAGTTCATGCTGCGATGTCTTTTTAGAATTTTTCACAACGAACATTCCTGATCCACACCATTGGACCCTAAACACATGTTTTGGTGCGTTTCTTCCCGTTTGGGTCCATTTGGAACAATTTCGCTACTACACGAAACTCGAAGCAAAATAGGACAAACTGGTGCAATTAATGTAATAGTTCATGCGATGATGTTTTGTTAGAATTTTTCGCAATGAACACTCCCGATCCAGACCATTGGACTCTAAACTCATGTTTTTGTGCGTTTCTTTCCGTTCGCGTGCATTTGGGACTGTTTTGCTATTGCACGAAACTTGCTGCAAAACGCGCCAAACTGCTGCAATTAATGCAAAAGTTCGTGCCACGATGTCTTGTTTAAAATTTTTCGCAACGAACGCTCCCGATCCACACCATTGGACCCTAAACTCATTTTTTTGTGCGTTTCTTTCCGTTCGCGTGCATTTGACACTGTTTTGCTACTACACGAAACTTGCTGAAAAACACGCCAAACTTATGCAATTAATGCAAAAGTTCGTACCACGATATCTTGTTAGAATTTTTCACAACGGACACTCCCGATCCACAACATTGCACCCTAAATTCATGTTTTGGTGCGTTTCTTTACGTTTGGGTCCATTTGGAACCGTTTTGCTATTGCACGAAACTTGGTGTAAAATGAGCCAAGCTGGTTCAATTAATGCAAAAGTTTGTGCCGCGATGTCTTTTAGAATTTTTTCGCAACGAATGCTCACGATCCACACCATTGGACCCTAAACTCATGTTTTTGTGCATTTCTTTCCGTTCACTTGCATTTGGGACCGTTTTCCTACTGCACGAAACTTACTGCAAAACGAGCCATACCGGTACAATTAATGCAAAAGTTCGTGCCACGATGTGTTGTTACAATTTTTCGCAACGATTACTCTCGATCAACACCATTGGACCCTAAACTCAGGTTTTCGTGCATTTCTTTCCATTTGGGTGCATCTAGAACCGTTTTGCTATTGCACAAATCTTGCTGCAAAACGAGCCAAACCGGTGCAATTAATGCAAAAGTTCGTGCCGCGATGTCTTGTTAGAATATTTCGCAACGAACGCTCCCGATCCACACCATTGTACCCTAAACCCATGTTTTTGTGCGTTTCTTTCCGTTCGTGTGCATTTCGCAATGTTTTGCTTCTGGACGAAACTTGCTGCAAAACGCACCAAGCTGGTGCAATTAATGCAAAAGTTCGTGCCGCGATGTCTTGTTAGAATTTTTCACAACGAACACTCCCGATCCATACCATTGGACCCTAAACACATGTTTTTGTGCGTTTCTTTCTGTTCGCATGCATTTGGGTCCGTTTTGCTACTGCACGAAACTTGCTGCAAAACGCACCAAACTGGTGCAATTAATGCAAAAGTTCGTGCCACGATGTCTTCTTAGAAATTTTCGCAATGAACACTCCTGATCCACAACATTGCACCCTAAACTCATGTTTTGGTGCGTTTCTTTCCATTTGGGTCCATTTGGAACCGTTTTGCTATTGCACGAAACTTGGTGCAAAATGAGCCAAGCTGGTGCAATTAATGCAAAAGTTCGTGCCGCGTTGTCTTGTTAGAATTTTTCGCAATGAACACTCTTGATCCACACCATTGGACCCTAAACTCATGTTTCTGTGCATTTCTTTCCGTTCGCGTGCATTTGGAACCGTTTTGCTACTGCACGAAACTTGCTGCAAAACGAGCAATACTAGTGCAATTAATGCAAAAGTTTGTGCCACGATGTCTTGTTAGAACTTTTCGCAATGAACGCTCCCGATCCAAACCATTGGACCCTAAACTCATGTTTTTGTGTGTTTCTTTCCGTTTGGGTGCATTTGGGACAGTTTCGCTACTACATGAAACTTGCTACAAGACACGGTAAACTGGTGCAATTAATGCAAAAGTTCATGCCACGATGTCTTGTTAGAATTTTTCACATCGAAAACTCCTGATCCACGCCACTAGACACTAAACTCATGTTTTGGTGCGTTTGTTCTCGTTTGGGTGCATTTGGAACCGTTTTGCTACTCCATGAAACTCGAAGCAAAACCAGACAAACTAATGCAATTAATGCAAAAGATCATGCTGCCATTTCTTTTTAGAATTTTTCACAACGAACACTCCTGATCCACACCATTGGACCCTAAACACATGTTTTGGTGCGTTTCTTCCTGTTTGGGTCCATTTGGAACCGTTTCGCTACTACACGAAACTCGAAGCAAAATGGGACAAACTGGTGCAATTAATGTAACAGTTCGTGCCACGATGTTTTGTTAGAATTTTTCGCAATGAACACTCTCGACCACAGCATTGGACCCTAAAATCATGTTTTTGTGCGTTTCTTTCCGTTCGCGTGCATTTGGGACCGTTTTGCTATTGCACGAAACTTGCTGCAAAACGCGCCAAACTGCTGCAATTAATGCAAAAGTTCGTGCCACGATGTCTTGTTTAAAATTTTTCGCAACAAACGCTCCCGATCCACACCATTGGACCCTAAACTCATGTTTTTGTGCGTTTCTTTCCGTTCGCGTGCATTTGACACTGTTTTGCTACTACACGAAACTTGCTGAAAAACGCGCCAAACTTATGCAATTAATGCAAAAGTTCGTACCACGATGTCTTGTTAGAATTTTTCACAACGAACACTCCCGATCCACACCATTGGACCATAAACTCATGTTTTTGTGCATTTCTTTCCGTTCGCGTGCATTTGGGACTGTTTTGCTACTGCATGTAACTTGCTGCAAATGCGCCAACTTGTGCAATTATTGCAAAAGTTCGTGCCACGATGTCTAGTTAGAATTTTTCGCAATGAACACTGCCGATCCACACCATTGGACCCTAAACTCAGGTTTTGGTGCATTTCTTTCTGTTTGGGCGCATTTGGGACTGTTTTGCTACTGCACGAAACATGCTGCAAAACTCGCCAAACTGGTGTAATTAATGCAAAAGTTCGTCCCACAATGTCTTGTTAGAATTTTTTGCAATGAACACACCCGATCGACAACATTGCACCCTAAAACACATGTTTTGGTGCGTTTCTTCCCGTTTGGGTCTATTTGGAACCGTTTCGCTACTGCACGAAACTCGAAGCAAAACGGGACAAACTGGTGCAATTAATGTAACAGTTCATGCGACGATGTTTTTGTTAGAATTTTTCGCAACGAACGTTGCCGACCCATTGGACCCTAAACTCATGTTTTTATGCATTTCATTCCGTTCGCGTGCATTTGGGACCGTTTTGCTACTGCACGAAACTTGCTGCAAAATGCGCCAAACTGGTGCAATTAATGCAAAAGTTCGTGCCATGATGTCTTGATAGAATTTTTCGCAACGAATGCTCCCGATCCACACATTGGACCCTAAACTTATGTTTTTGTGCGTTTCTTTCCATTTGGGTGCATTTGGGACCGTTTCGCTACTACATGAAACTTGCTACAAAACGCGCCAAACTGATGTAATTTATTGAAAAGTTCATGCGATGATATCTTGTTAGAATTTTTCACAACAAATGCTCCTGATCCATGCCACTGGACACTAAACTCATGTTTTGGTGCGTTTCTTCCCGTTTGGGTGCATTCGGAACCGTTTCGCTACTCCATGAAACTCGAAGCAAAACGGGACAAACCGATACAATTAATGCAAAAGTTCATGCTGCGATGTCTTTTTAGAATTTTTCACAACGAACATTCCTGATCCACACCATTGGACCCTAAACACATGTTTTGGTGCGTTTCTTCCCGTTTGGGTCCATTTGGAACAATTTCGCTACTACACGAAACTCGAAGCAAAATAGGACAAACTGGTGCAATTAATGTAATAGTTCATGCGATGATGTTTTGTTAGAATTTTTCGCAATGAACACTCCCGATCCACACCATTGGACTCTAAACTCATGTTTTTGTGCGTTTCTTTCCGTTCGCGTACATTTGGGACCGTTTTGCTATTGCACGAAACTTGCTGCAAAACGCGCCAAACTGCTGCAATTAATGCAAAAGTTCGTGCCACGATGTCTTGTTTAAAATTTTTCGCAACGAACGCTCCCGATCCACACCATTGGACCCTAAACTCATGTTTTTGTGCGTTTCTTTCCGTTCGCATGCATTTGACACTGTTTTGCTACTACACGAAACTTGCTGAAAAACGCTCCAAACTTATGCAATTAATGCAAAAGTTCGTACCATGATGTCTTGTTAGAATTTTTCACAACGAACACTTCCGATCCACACCATTGGACCCTAAACTCATGTTTTTGTGCGTTTCTTTCCGTTCGCGTGCATTTGGGACTGTTTTGCTACTGCATGAAACTTGCTGCAAAACACGCCAACTGGTGCATTTATTGCAAAAGTTCGTGCCACGATGTCTTGTTAGAATTTTTCGCAACGAACGCTGCCGATCCACACCATTGGACCCTAAACTCATTTTTTCATGCATTTCTTTCCGTTTGGGTGCATTTATGACTGTTTTGCTACTGCACGAAACTTGCTGCAAAACGCGCCAAACTGCTGCAATTAATGCAAAAGTTCGTGCCACGATGTCTTGTTTAAAATTTTTCGCAACGAACGCTCCCGATCCACACCATTGGACCCTAAACTCATGTTTTTGTGCGTTTCTTTCCGTTCGCGTGCATTTGACACTGTTTTCTACTACACGAAACTTGCTGAAAAACGCGCCAAACTTATGCAATTAATGCAAAAGTTCGTACCACGATGTTTTGTTAGAATTTTTCACAATGAACACTCCCGATCGACAACATTGCACCCTAAATTCATGTTTTGGTGCGTTTCTTTACGTTTGGGTCCATTTGGAACCGTTTTGCTATTGCACGAAACTTGGTGTAAAATGAGCCAAGCTGGTTCAATTAATGCAAAAGTTTGTGCCGCAATGTCTTTTAGAATTTTTTCGCAACGAATGCTCACGATCCACACCATTGGACCCTAAACTCATGTTTTTGTGCATTTCTTTCCGTTCACTTGCATTTGGGAACGTTTTCCTACTGCACGAAACTTGCTGCAAAACGAGCCATACCGGTACAATTAATGCAAAAGTTCGTGCCACGATGTGTTGTTACAATTTTTCGCAACGATTACTCTCGATCAACACCATTGGACCCTAAACTCAGGTTTTCGTGCATTTCATTCCGTTTGGGTGCATCTAGAACCGTTTTGCTATTGCACAAATCTTGCTGCAAAACGAGCCAAACCGGTGCAATTAATGCAAAAGTTCGTACCGCGATGTCTTGTTAGAATATTTCGCAACGAACGCTCCCGATCCACACCATTGTACCCTAAACCCATGTTTTTGTGCGTTTCTTTCCGTTCGTGTGCATTTCGCACTGTTTTGCTTCTGGACGAAACTTGCTGCAAAACGCACCAAGCTGGTGCAATTAATGCAAAAGTTCGTGCCGCGATGTCTTGTTAGAATTTTTCACAACGAACACTCCCGATCCACACCATTGGACCCTAAACACATGTTTTTGTGCGTTTCTTTCCGTTCGCATGCATTTGGATCCGTTTTGCTACTGCACGAAACTTGCTGCAAAACGCGCCAAACTGGTGCAATTAATGCAAAAGTTTGTGCCACGATGTCTTCTTAGAAATTTTCTCAATGAACACTCCTGATCCACAACATTGCACCCTAAACTCATGTTTTGGTGCGTTTCTTTTCATTTGGAACCATTTTGCTATAGCACGAAACTTGGTGCAAAATGAGACAAGTTGGTGCAATTAATGCAAAAGTTCGTGCCGCGTTGTCTTGTTAGAATTTTTCGCAACGAACACTCTTGATCCACACCATTGGACCCTAAACTCATGTTTCTGTGCATTTCTTTCCGTTCGCGTGCATTTGGAACCGTTTTGCTACTGCACGAAACTTGCTGCAAAACGAGCAATACTAGTGCAATTAATGCAAAAGTTTGTGCCACGATGTCTTGTTAGAACTTTTCGCAATGAACGCTCCCGATCCAAACCATTGGACCCGAAACTCATGTTTTTGTGTGTTTCTTTCCATTTGGGTGCATTTGGGACAGTTTCGCTACTACATGAAACTTGCTACAAGACACGGCAAACTGGTGCAATTAATGCAAAAGTTCATGCCACGATGTCTTGTTAGAATTTTTCACAACGAAAACTCCTGATCCACGCCACTAGACACTAAACTCATGTTTTGGTGCGTTTCATCTCGTTTGGGTGCATTTGGAACCGTTTTGCTACTCCATGAAACTCGAAGCAAAACCAAACAAACTAATGCAATTAATGCAAAAGATCATGCTGCCATTTCTTTTTAGAATTTTTCACAACGAACACTCCTGATCCACACCATTGGACCCTAAACACATGTTTTGGTGCGTTTCTTCCTGTTTGGGTCCATTTGGAACCGTTTCGCTACAACACGAAACTCGAAGCAAAATGGGACAAACTGGTGCAATTAATGCAAAAGTTCGTACCACGATGTCTTGTTAGAATTTTTCACAACGAACACTCCCGATCCACACCATAGGACCCTAAACTCATGTTTTTGTGCGTTTCTTTCCGTTCGCGTGCATTTGGGACTGTTTTGCTACTGCATGAAACTTGCTGCAAAACACGCCAACTGGTGCATTTATTGCAAAAGTTCGTGCCACGATGTCTTGTTAGAATTTTTTGCAACGAACGCTGCCGATCCACACCATTGGACCCTAAACTCATGTTTTTTATGCATTTCTTTCCGTTTGGGTGCATTTGTGACCGTTTCGCTACTACATGAAACTTGTTACAAAACGCGGCAAACTGGTGCAATTAATGCAAAAGTTGATGCCACGATGTCTTATTAGAAATTTTCACAACGAATGCTACTGATCCACACCACTGGACACTAAACTCATGTTTTGGTGCATTTCTTCTCATTTGGGTGCATTTGGAATCGTTTCGCTACTCCATGAAACTCGAAGCAAAACGAGACAAACTAATGCAATTAATGCAAAAGTTCATGCTGCGATGTCTTTTTAGAATTTTTGACAACGAACACTCCTGATCCACACCATTGGACCCTAAACACATGTTTTGGTGCGTTTCTTCCCGTTTGGGTCCATTTGGAACCGTTTCGCTACAACACGAAACTCGAAGCAAAACGGGACAAACTGGTGCAATTAATGTAACAGTTCGTGCCACGATGTTTTGTTAGAATTTTTTGCAATGAACACTCCCGATCCACACCATTGGACCCTAAACTCATGTTTTTGTGCGTTTCTTTCCGTTTGCGTGCATTTGGGATTGTTTTGCTACTACACAAAACTTGCTGCAAAACGCGCCAAACTGATGCAATTAATGCAAAAGTTCGTGCCGCGATATCTTGTTATAATTTTTCGCAATGAATGCTCCCGATCCACACCATTGGACCCTAAACTCATGTTTTTGTGCATTTCTTTCTGTTTTGCGTGCATTTGGGACCGTTTTGCTACTGCACAAAACTTACTGCAAAACGAGCAATACTGGTGCAATTAATGCAAAAGTTCATGCCACGATGTTTTGTTTAAAATTTTTCGCAATGAACGCTCCCGATCCACACCATTGGACCCTAAACTCGTGTTTTTGTGTGTTTCTTTCAATCGCATAAATTTGGGCCCGTTTTTCTACTGCACGAAACTTGCTGCAAAACGCGCCAAACTGGTGCAATTAATGCAAAAATTCGTGCCACGATATCTTGTTAGAATTTTTCACAACAAACTCTCCTGATCCATGCCATAGGACACTAAACTCATGTTTTGGTGCGTTTCTTCCCATTTGGGTGCATTCGGAACCGTTTCGCTACTCCATTAAACTCGAAGCAAAACGGGACAAACTGATGCAATTAATGCAAAAGTTCATGCTGCGGTGTCTTTTTAGAATTTTTCACAACGAACACTCCTGATCCACACCATTGGACCCTAAACACATGTTTTGGTGCATTTCTTCCCGTTTGGGTCCATTTGGAACAATTTCGCTACTACACGAAACTCGAAGCAAAACAGCACAAACAGGTGCAATTAATGTAACAGTTCGTGCTACGATGTTTTGTTAGAATTTTTCACAACGAACGCTGCCGACCCACACCATTGGACCCTAAACTCAGGTTTTGGTGCGTTTCTTTCTGTTCGCGTGCATTTGGGGTTGTTTTGCTACAACACGAAACTTGCTGCAAAACGCGCCAAACTGATGCAATTAATGCAAAAGTTCATGCCGCGATGTCTTTTTAGAATTTGTCACAATGAACACTCCTGATCCACACCATTGGACCCTAAACACATGTTTTGGTGCGTTTCTTCCCATTTGGGTCCATTTGCAACCATTTAGCTACTGCACGAAACTCGAAGCAAAACGGGACAAACTGGTGCAATTAATGCAAAAGTTCGTGCCACGATGTTTTGTTAGAATTTTTGCAACGAACACTCCCGATCAACACCATTGGACCATAAACTCATGTTTTTGTGCATTACTTTCCATTTGCGTGCATTTGGGACCTTTTTTCTGCTGCACGAAACTTGCTGCAAAACACGCCAAACTGGTGCAATTAATGCAAAACTTCGGGCCACAATGTCTTGATAGAATTTTTCGCAATGAATGCTCCCAATCAACACCATTGGACCCTAAACTCAGGTTTTGGTGTGTTTCTTTATGTTCGGCGCATTTGGGACTGTTTTGCTACTGCACGAAACTTGCTGCAAAACACGCCAAACTGGTGCAATTAATGCAAAAGTTCATGCCACAATGTCTAGTTAGAATTTTTCGCAATGAACACTCCCGATCGACAACATAGCACCCTAATCTCATGTTTTGGTGCGTTTCTTTCCGTTTGGGTCCATATGGATCTGTTTTGCTATTGCACGAAACTTGGTGCAAAACGAGTCAAGCTGGTGCAATTAATACAAAAGTTCGTGTCGCGATGTCTTGTTAGAATTTTTCGCAACGAACGCTCCAGATCTATGTTTTTGTGCGTTTCTTTTCGTTCGCATGCATTTGGGCCCGTTTTTCTACTGCACGAAACTTGCTGCAAAACGCGCCAAACTGGTGCAATTAATGCAAAAGTTTGTGCCACGATGTCTTGTTTAAAATTTTTGCGACGAACGCTCCCGATCCACACCATTAGACCCTAAAGTCATGTTTTTGTGCGTTTCTTTCCGTTTGGGAGCATTTGGGACCGTTTCGCTACTACATGAAACTTGCTACAAAACGCGCCAAACTGGTGCAATTAATGCAATAGTTCATGCCATGATATCTTGTTAGAATTTTTCACAACAAACTCTCCTGATCCATGCCACTAGACACTAAACTCATGTTTTGTTGCGTTTCTTCCCGTTTGGGTGCATTCGGAACCGTTTCGCTACTCCATGAAACTCGAAGCAAAACGGGACAAACTGATGCAATTAATGCAAAAGTTCATGCTGCGATGTCTTTTTAGAATTTTTCACAACGAACACTCCTGATCCACACCATTGGACCCTAAACACATGTTTTGGTGTGTTTCTTCCCGTTTGGGTCCATTTGGAACAATTTCGCTACTACACGAAACTCGAAGCAAAACAGGACAAACTAGTGCAATTAATGTAACAGTTCATGCAACAATGTTCTGTTAGATTTTTTCACAACGAACGCTGCCGACCCACACCATTGGACCCTAAACTCAGGTTTTGGTGCGTTTCTTTCCATTCGCGTGCATTTGGGACTGTTTTGCTACTACACGAAACTTGCTGAAAAATGCGCCAAACTGATGCAATTAATGCAAAAGTTCATGCCACGATGTCTTGTTAGAATTTTTCACAACGAACGCTCCCGATCCACACCCTTGGACCCTAAACTCATGTTTTTGTGTGTTTCTTTCCGTTCGCGTGCATTTGGGACTGTTTTGCTACTGCATGAAGCTTGCTGCAAATCGCGCCAACTGGTGCAATTATTGCAAAAGTTCGTGCCACGATGTCTTGTTAGAATTTTTCGCAACGAACACTCCCGATCAACACCATTGGACCCTAAACTCAGGTTTTGGTGCGTTTCTTTCTGTTTGGGCGCATTTGGGACTGTTTTGCTACAGCATGAAACTTGCTGCAAAACACGCCAAACTGGTGCAATTAATGCAAAAGTTCGTGCCACAATGTCTTGTTAGAATTATTCGCAATGAACACTCCCGATCGACACCATTGGACCCTAAACTCATGTTTTTGTGCGTTTCTTTCCGTTCGCGTGCATTTGGGACTGTTTTGCTACTGCATGAAACTTGTTGCAAAACGCGCCAAATAGTGCAATTATTGCAAAAGTTTGTGCCATGATGTCTTGCTAGAATTTTTCGCAAGGAATGCTGCCGACCCACACCATTGGACCCTAAACTCAGGTTTTGGTTCGTTTCTTTCCGTTTGGGTGCATTTAGAACCGTTTTCCTATTGCACGAAACTTGCTGCAAAACGAGCCAAACTAGTGCATTTAATGCAAAAGTTCGTGCCGCGATATCTTGATAGAATTTTTCGCAACGAACACTCCCAATCCACACCATTGGACCCTAAACTTGGTGTGTTTCTTTCCGTTCGCGTGCATTTTGGACCGTTTCGCTACTACACGAAACTTGCTACAAAATGCGCCGAACTGGTGCAATTAATGCAAAAGTTCATGCCATGATGTCTTATTAGAATTTTTCGCAACGAACGCTCCTGATCCACGCCACTAGAGCCAAAACGCATGTTTTGGTGCGTTTATTCCCGTTTGGGTGCATTTGGAACCGTTTTGCTAGTCCACGAAACTCGAAGCAAAACCGGACAAACTGATGCAATTAATGCAAAGGTTCATGCCGTGATGTCTTTTTAGAATTTGTCACAACGAACACTCCTAATCCACACCGTTGGACCTTAAAAACATGTTTTGGTGCGTTTCTTCCCATTTGGGTCCATTTGCAACCATTTCGCTACTACACGAAACTCGAAGCAAAACGGGACAAACTGGTGCAATTAATGCAAAAGTTCATGCCACGATGTTTTGATAGAATTTTTCAAAACAAATGCCTCCGATCCACACCATTGGACCCTAAACTCATGTTTTTGTGCGTTTCTTTCCATTCGCGTGCATTTGGGACCGTTTTGCTCCTACACGAAACTTCCTACAAAACGCGCAAACTGGTGTAATTAATGGAAAAGTTCGTGCCGCGATGTCTTGTTAGAGTTTTTCGCAACGAACGCTCCCGATCCACACCATTGGACCCTGAACTCATGTTTTTGTGCGTTTCTTTCTGTTCGCATGCATTTGGGCCCATTTTGCTACTGCACGAAACTTGCTGCAAAACGCGCCAAACTGGTGCAATTAAATGCAAAAGTTCGTGCCACGATGTCTTGTTAGAATTTTTCGCAATGAACACTACCGATCCACACCATTGGACCCTAAACTCATGTTTTTGTGCGTTTCTTTCCGTTCGCGGGCATTTGGGACTGTTTTTCTACTGCACGAAACTTGCTGCAAAACGCGCCAAACTGGTGTAATTATTGCAAAAGTTCGTGCCATGATGTATTGTTTAAAATTTTTTGCAACGAACGCTCCCGATCCACACCATTAGACCCTAAAGTCATGTTTTTGTGCGTTTCTTTCCGTTTGGGAGCATTTGGGACCGTTTCGCTACTACATGAAACTTGCTACAAAACGCGCCAAACTGGTGCAATTAATGCAAAAGTTCATGCCACGATATCTTGTTAGAATTTTTCACAACAAACTCTCCTGATCCATGCCACTGGACACTAAACTCATGTTTTGTTGCGTTTCTTCCCGTTTAGGTGCATTCGGAACCGTTTCGCTACTCCATGAAACTCGAAGCAAAACGGGACAAACTGATGCAATTAATGCAAAAGTTCATGCTGCGATGTCTTTTTAGAATTTTTCACAACGAACACTCCTGATCCACACCATTGGACCCTAAACACATGTTTTGGTGCGTTTCTTCCCGTTTGGGTCCATTTGGAACAATTTCGCAACTACACGAAACTCGAAGCAAAACAGGACAAACTGGTGCAATTAATGTAACAGTTCATACGACGATGTTTTGTTAGAATTTTTCGCAACGAACGCTGCCGACCCACACCATTGGACCCTAAACTAAGGTTTTGGTGCGTTTCTTTCCGTTCGTGTGCATTTGGGACTATTTTGCTACTACACGAAACTTGCTGTAAAACACGCCAAACTGGTGCAATTAATGCAAAAGTTCGTTCCACGATGTCTTTTTAGAATTTTTCGCAATGAACACTCCCGATCCACAACATTGCACCCTAAACTCATGTTTTGGTGCGTTTCTTTCCGTTTGGGTCCATTTGGAAACATTTTGCTATTGCACGAAACTTGGTGCAAAATGAGCAAAGCTGGTGCAATTAATACAAAAGTTCGTGCCGCGATGTCTTGTTAGAATTTTTCGCAACGAACGCTCACGATCCACCCCATTGGACCCTAAACTCATGTTTTTGTGCATTTCCTTCCATTCATGTGCATTTGAGACTGTTTTGCTACTGCACGAAACTTGCTGCAAAACGAGCCATACTGGTGCAATTAATGCAAAAGTTCGAGCCACGATGTCTTGTTAGAATTTTTCACAACGAACACTCCCAATCAACACCATTGGATCCTAAACTCAGGTTTTGATGCGTTTCTTTCCGTTTGGGTGCATCTGGAACCGTTTTGCTATTGCACAAAAGTTGCTACAAAACGAACCAAACTGGTGCAATTAATGTAAAAGTTCGTGCCACGATCTCTTGTTAGAATTTTTCGCAACGAACGCTCCCGATCCACACCATTGGACCGTAAACTCATGTTTTTGTGCATTTCTTTCCGTTCGCATGCATTTGGGACCGTTTTGCTACTGCACGAAACTTGCTGCAAAACGCGCCAAACTGGTGCAATTAATGTAATAGTTCATGCGATGATGTTTTGTTAGAATTTTTCGCAATGAACGCTCCCGATCCACACCATTGGACTCTAAACTCATGTGTTTGTGCGTTTCTTTCTGTTCGTGTGCATTTGGGACCGTTTTGCTATTGCACGAAACTTGCTGCAAAACGCGCCAAACTGCTGCAATTAATGCAAAAGTTCGTGCCACGATTCTTGTTTAAAATTTTTCGCAACGAACGCTCCCGATCCACACCCTTGGAACCTAAACTCATGTTTTTGTGCGTTTCTTTCCGTTCGCGTGCATTTGACACTGTTTTGCTACTACACGAAACTTGCTGAAAAACGCGCCAAACTTATGCAATTAATGCAAAAGTTCGTACCACGATGTCTTGTTAGAATTTTTCACAACGAACACTCCCGATCCACACCATTGGACCCTAAACTCATGTTTTTGTGCGTTTCTTTCCGTTCGCGTGCATTTGGGACTGTTTTGCTACTGCATGAAACTTGCTGCAAAACACGCCAACTGGTGCAATTGTAGCAAAAGTTCGTGCCACGATGTCTTGTTAGAATTTTTCGCAACGAACGCTGCCGATCCACACCATTGGACCCTAAACTCATGTTTTTATGCATTTCTTTCTGTTTGGGTGCATTTGTGACCGTTTCGCTACTACATGAAACTTGTTACAAAACGCGGCAAACTGGTGCAATTAATGCAAAAGTTCATGCCACGATGTCTAATTAGAAATTTTCACAACGAATGCTACTGATCCACACCACTGGACACTAAACTCATGTTTTGGTGCATTTCTTCTCATTTGGGTGCATTTGGAATCGTTTCGCTACTCCATGAAACTCGAAGCAAAACGAGACAAACTAATGCAATTAATGCAAAAGTTCATGCTGCGATGTCTTTTTAGAATTTTTGACAACGAACACTCCTGATCCACACCATTGGACCCTAAACACAAGTTTTGGTGCGTTTCTTCCCGTTTGGGTCCATTTGGAACCGTTTCGCTACAACACGAAACTCGAAGCAAAACGGGACAAACTGGTGCAATTAATGTAACAGTTCGTGCCATGATGTTTTGTTAGAATTTTTTGCAATGAAGACACCCGATCCACACCATTGGACCCTAAACTCATGTTTTTGTGCGTTTCTTTCCATTTGCGTGCATTTGGGATAGTTTTGCTACTACACAAAACTTGCTGCAAAACGCGCCAAACTGATGCAATTAATGCAAAAGTTCGTGCCGCGATATCTTGTTAGAATTTTTCGCAATGAACGCTCCCGATCCACACCATTGGACCCTAAACTCATGTTTTTGTGCATTTCTTTCTGTTTCGCGTGCATTTGGGACCGTTTTGCTACTGCACAAAACTTACTGCAAAACGAGCAATACTGGTGCAATTAATGCAAAAGTTCGTGCCACGATGTTTTGTTTAAAATTTTTCGCAACGAACGCTCCCGATCCACACCATTGGACCCTAAACTCGTGTTTTTGTATGTTTCTTTCAATCGCATGCATTTGGGCCCATTTTTCTACTGCACGGAACTTGCTGCAAAACGCGCCAAACTGGTGCAATTAATGCAAAAGTTCGTGCCACGATATCTTGTTGGAATTTTTCACAACAAACTCTCCTGATCCACGCCACTGGACACTAAACTCATGTTTTGGTGCGTTTCTTCCTGTTTGGGTGCATTCGAAACCGTTTCGCTACTCCATGAAACTCGAAGCAAAACGGGACAAACTGATGCAATTAATGCAAAAGTTCATGCTGCGATGTCTTTTTAGAATTTTTCACAACGAACACTCCTGATCCACACCATTGGACCCTAAACACATGTTTTGGTGCGTTTCTTCCCGTTTGGGTCCATTTGGAACAATTTCGCTACTACACGAAACTCGAAGCAAAAAAGGACAAACTGGTGCAATTAATGTAACAGTTCATGCGACGATGTTTTGTTAGAATTTTTCGCAATGAACACTCCCGATCCACACCATTGGACCCTAAACTCATGGTTTTGTGCGTTTCTTTCCGTTTGCGTGCATTTGGGATTGTTTTGCTACTACACGAAACTTGCTGCAAAACGCGCCAAACTGATGCAATTATTGCAAAAGTTCGTGCCACGATGTCTTGTTAGAATTTTTCGTAACAAACACTCCCGATCCACACCATTGGACCCTAAACTCAAGTTTTTGTGCATTTCTTTCCGTTCGCGTGCATTTGGGACCGTTTTGCTACTGCACGAAACTTGCTGCAAAACGCGCCAAACAAGTGCAATTAATGCAAAAGTTCGTGCAACGATGTCTTGTTTAAAATTTTTTGCAACGAACACTCCCGATCCACAACATTAGACCCTAAACTCATGTTTTTGTGCGTTTCTTTCCGTTTGGGTGCATTTGGGACCGTTTCACTACTATATGAAACTTGCTACAAAACGCGCCAAACTGGTGCAATTAATGCAAAAGTTCATGCCACGATATCTTGATAGAATTTTTCACAACAAACTCTCCTGATCCATGCCACTGGACACTAATCTCATGTTTTGGAGCATTTCTTCCCATTTGGGTGCATTCGGAACCGTTTCGCTACTCCATGAAACTCGAAGCAAAACGGGACAAACTGATGCAATTAATGCAAAAGTTCATGCTGCGATGTCTTTTTAGAATTTTTCACAACGAACACTCTTGATCCACACCATTGGACCCTAAACACATGTTTTGGTGCGTTTCTTCCCGTTTGGGTCGATTTGGAAAATTTCGCTACTACACGAAACTCGAAGCAAAACAGGACAAACTGGTGCAATTAATGTAACAGTTCGTGCTACGATGTTTTGTTAGAATTTTTCACAACGAACGCTGCCGACCCACACCATTGGACCCTAAACTCAGGTTTTGGTGCGTTTCTTTCTGTTCGCGTGCATTTGGGACTGTTTTGCTATTACACGAAGCTTGCTGAAAAACGCGCCAAACTGATGCAATTAATGCAAAAGTTCGTGCCACGATGTCTTGTTAGAATTTTTGGCAACGAACGCACCTGATCCACACCATTAGACCCTAAACTCATGTTTTTGTGCGTTTCTTTCCGTTCGCGTGCATTTGGGACCGTTTTGCTACTGCACGAAACTTGCTGCCAAACGCGCCAAACCGGTGCAATTAATGCAAAAGTTCGTGCCACGATGTCTTGTTTAAAATTTTTCGCAACGAACACTCCCAATCCACACCATTGGACCCTAAACTCATGTTTTTGTGCGTTTCTTTCCGTTTGGGTGCATTTGGAACCGTTTCGCTACTACATGAAACTTGCTACAAAACGCGCCAAACTGGTGCAATTAATGCAAAAGTTCATGCCACGATATATTGTTAGAATTTTTCACAACAAACTCTCCTGATCCCTGCCACTGGACACTAAACTCATGTTTTGGTGCGTTTCTTCCCGTTTGGGTGCATTCGGAAACGTTTCGCTACTCCATGAAACTCGAAGCAAAACGGGACAAACTGATGCAATTAATGCAAAAGTTCATGCTGCGATGTCTTTTTAGAATTTTTCACAACGAACACTCCTGATCCACACCATTGGACCCTAAACACATGTTTTGGTGCGTTTCTTCCCGTTTGGGTCCATTTGGAACAATTTCGCTACTACACGAAACTCGAAGCAAAACAGGACAAACTGGCGCAATTAATGTAACAGTTCATGCGACGATGTTTTGTTATAATTTTTCGCAATGAACACTCCCGATCCACACCATTGGACCCTAAACTCATGTTTTTGTGCGTTTCTTTCCGTTTGCGTGCATTTGGGGTTGTTTTGCTACTACACGAAACTTGCTGCAAAACGCGCCAAACTGATGCAATTAATGCAAAAGTTTGTGCCTCGATGTCTTGTTAGAATTTTTGGCAACAATCGCTCCTGATCCACACAATTGGACCCTAAACTCATGTTTTTGTGCGTTTCTTTCCGTTCGCGTGCATTTGGGACCGTTTTGCTACTGCACGAAACTTGCTGCAAAACGCGCCAAACTGGTGCAATTAATGCAAAAGTTCGTGCCACGATATCTTGTTTAAAATTTTTCGCAACGAACGCTCCTGATCCACACCATTGGACCCTAAACTCATGTTTTTGTGCATTTCTTTCTGTTTGGGTGCATTTGGGACCGTTTCGCTACTACATGAAACTTGCTACAAAACGCGCCAAACTGGTGCAATTAATGCAAAAGTTCATGCCACGATATCTTGTTAGAATTTTTCACAACAAACTCTCCTGATCCATGCCACTGGACACTAAACTCATGCTTTGGTGCGTTTCTTCCCGTTTGGGTACATTCGGAACTGTTTCGCTACTCCATGAAACTCGAAGCAAAACGGGACAAAACTGATGGAATTAATGCAAAAGTTCATGCTGCGATGTCTTTTTAGAATTTTTCACAACGAACACTCCTGATCCACACCATTGGACCCTAAACACATGTTTTGGTGCGTTTCTTCCCGTTTAGGTCAATTTGGAAAAATTTCGCTACTACTGAAAGTCAAAGCAAAACAGGACAAACTGGTGCAATTAATGTAACAGTTCATGCGATGATGTTTTGTTAGAATTTTTCGCAATGAACACTCCCGATCCACACCATTGGACCCTAAACACATGTTTTGGTGCGTTTCTTCCCGTTTGGGTCGATTTGGAAAATTTCGCTACTACACGAAACTCGAAGCAAAACAGGACAAACTGGTGCAATTAATGTAACAGTTCGTGCTACGATGTTTTGTTAGAATTTTTCACAACGAACGCTGCCGACCCACACCATTGGACCCTAAACTCAGGTTTTGGTGCGTTTCTTTCTGTTCGCGTGCATTTGGGACTGTTTTGCTATTACACGAAGCTTGCTGAAAAACGCGCCAAACTGATGCAATTAATGCAAAAGTTCGTGCCACGATGTCTTGTTAGAATTTTTGGCAACGAACGCACCTGATCCACACCATTAGACCCTAAACTCATGTTTTTGTGCGTTTCTTTCCGTTCGCGTGCATTTGGGACCGTTTTGCTACTGCACGAAACTTGCTGCCAAACGCGCCAAACCGGTGCAATTAATGCAAAAGTTCGTGCCACGATGTCTTGTTTAAAATTTTTCGCAACGAACACTCCCAATCCACACCATTGGACCCTAAACTCATGTTTTTGTGTGTTTCTTTCCGTTTGGGTGCATTTGGAACCGTTTCGCTACTACATGAAACTTGCTACAAAACGCGCCAAACTGGTGCAATTAATGCAAAAGTTCATGCCACGATATATTGTTAGAATTTTTCACAACAAACTCTCCTGATCCCTGCCACTGGACACTAAACTCATGTTTTGGTGCGTTTCTTCCCGTTTGGGTGCATTCGGAAACGTTTCGCTACTCCATGAAACTCGAAGCAAAACGGGACAAACTGATGCAATTAATGCAAAAGTTCATGCTGCGATGTCTTTTTAGAATTTTTCACAACGAACACTCCTGATCCACACCATTGGACCCTAAACACATGTTTTGGTGCGTTTCTTCCCGTTTGGGTCCATTTGGAACAATTTCGCTACTACACGAAACTCGAAGCAAAACAGGACAAACTGGCGCAATTAATGTAACAGTTCATGCGACGATGTTTTGTTATAATTTTTCGCAATGAACACTCCCGATCCACACCATTGGACCCTAAACTCATGTTTTTGTGCGTTTCTTTCCGTTTGCGTGCATTTGGGGTTGTTTTGCTACTACACGAAACTTGCTGCAAAACGCGCAAAACTGATGCAATTAATGCAAAAGTTTGTGCCTCGATGTCTTGTTAGAATTTTTGGCAACGATCGCTCCTGATCCACACCATTGGACCCTAAACTCATGTTTTTGTGCGTTTCTTTCCGTTCGCGTGCATTTGGGACCGTTTTGCTACTGCACGAAACTTGCTGCAAAACGCGCCAAACTGGTGCAATTAATGCAAAAGTTCGTGCCACGATATCTTGTTTAAAATTTTTCGCAACGAACGCTCCTGATCCACACCATTGGACCCTAAACTCATGTTTTTGTGCATTTCTTTCTGTTTGGGTGCATTTGGGACCGTTTCGCTACTACATGAAACTTGCTACAAAACGCGCCAAACTGGTGCAATTAATGCAAAAGTTCATGCCACGATATATTGTTAGAATTTTTCACAACAAACTCTCCTGATCCCTGCCACTGGACACTAAACTCATGTTTTGGTGCGTTTCTTCCCGTTTGGGTGCATTCGGAAACGTTTCGCTACTCCATGAAACTCGAAGCAAAACGGGACAAACTGATGCAATTAATGCAAAAGTTCATGCTGCGATGTCTTTTTAGAATTTTTCACAACGAACACTCCTGATCCACACCATTGGACCCTAAACACATGTTTTGGTGCGTTTCTTCCCGTTTGGGTCCATTTGGAACAATTTCGCTACTACACGAAACTCGAAGCAAAACAGGACAAACTGGCGCAATTAATGTAACAGTTCATGCGACGATGTTTTGTTATAATTTTTCGCAATGAACACTCCCGATCCACACCATTGGACCCTAAACTCATGTTTTTGTGCGTTTCTTTCCGTTTGCGTGCATTTGGGGTTGTTTTGCTACTACACGAAACTTGCTGCAAAACGCGCCAAACTGATGCAATTAATGCAAAAGTTTGTGCCTCGATGTCTTGTTAGAATTTTTGGCAACGATCGCTCCTGATCCACACCATTGGACCCTAAACTCATGTTTTTGTGCGTTTCTTTCCGTTCGCGTGCATTTGGGACCGTTTTGCTACTGCACGAAACTTGCTGCAAAACGCGCCAAACTGGTGCAATTAATGCAAAAGTTCGTGCCACGATATCTTGTTTAAAATTTTTCGCAACGAACGCTCCTAATCCACACCATTGGACCCTAAACTCATGTTTTTGTGCATTTCTTTCTGTTTGGGTGCATTTGGGACCGTTTCGCTACTACATGAAACTTGCTACAAAACGCGCCAAACTGGTGCAATTAATGCAAAAGTTCATGCCACGATATCTTGTTAGAATTTTTCACAACAAACTCTCCTGATCCATGCCACTGGACACTAAACTCATGCTTTGGTGCGTTTCTTCCCGTTTGGGTACATTCGGAACTGTTTCGCTACTCCATGAAACTCGAAGCAAAACGGGACAAAACTGATGGAATTAATGCAAAAGTTCATGCTGCGATGTCTTTTTAGAATTTTTCACAACGAACACTCCTGATCCACACCATTGGACCCTAAACACATGTTTTGGTGCGTTTCTTCCCGTTTAGGTCAATTTGGAAAAATTTCGCTACTACTGAAAGTCAAAGCAAAACAGGACAAACTGGTGCAATTAATGTAACAGTTCATGCGACGATGTTTTGTTAGAATTTTTCGCAATGAACACTCCCGATCCACACCATTGGACCCTAAACTCATGTTTTTGTGCATCTCTTTCCATTTGCGTACATTTGGGATTGTTTTGCTACTACACGAAACTTGCTGCAAAACGCGCCAAACTGATGCAATTAATGCAAAAGTTTGTGCCACGATGTCTTGTTAGAATTTTTCGCAACGAACACTCCCAATCCACACCATTGGACCCTAAACTCATGTTTTTGTGCGTTTCTTTCCGTTCGCGTGCATTTGGGACCGTTTTGCTACTGCTCGAAACTTGCTGCAAAATGCGCCAAACTTGTGCAATTAATGCAAAAGTTCGTGCCACGATGTCTTGTTAGAATTTTTCGCAACGAACACTCCCGATCAACACCATTGGACCATAAACTCAGGTTTTGGTGCGTTTCTTTCCATTTGGGTGCATCTGGAACCGTTTTGCTATTGCACAAAACTTGCTGCAAAACGAGCCAAACTGGTGCAATTAATGAGAAAGTTCGTGCCGCGATGTCTTGCCAGAATTTTTCACAACGAACGCACCCGATCCACACCATTGGACCATAAACTCATGTTTTTGTGCATTTCTTTCCGTTTGCGTGCATTTGGGACCTTTTTGCTA
The DNA here is from genome assembly GCF_016808335.1 of Panicum virgatum. Lineage (NCBI taxonomy): Eukaryota > Viridiplantae > Streptophyta > Magnoliopsida > Poales > Poaceae > Panicum > Panicum virgatum. Next base: position 21,543,257 of record NC_053145.1, read on the forward strand.
CTGCACGAAACTTGCTGCAAAACACGCCAAACTGGTGCAATTAATGCAAAACTTCGGGCCACAATGTCTTGATATAATTTTTCGCAATGAATGCTCCCAATCAACACCATTGGACCCTAAACTCAGGTTTTGGTGTGTTTCTTTATGTTTGGCGCATTTGGGACTATTTTGCTACTGCACGAAACTTGCTGCAAAACACGCTAAACTGGTGCAATTAATGCAAAACTTCATGCCACAATGTCTAGTTAGAATTTTTCGCAATGAACACTCCCGATCGACAACATAGCACCCTAAACTCATGTTTTGGTGCGTTTCTTTCCGTTTGGGTCCATATGGATTTGTTTTGCTATTGCACGAAACTTGGTGCAAAACGAGTCAAGCTTGTGCAATTAATACAAAAGTTCGTGTCGCGATGTCTTGTTAGAATTTTTCGCAACGAACGCTCCAGATCTATGTTTTGTGTGTTTCTTTCCGTTCGCATGCATTTGGGCCCGTTTTTCTACTGCACGAAACTTGCTGCAAAACGCGCCAAACTGGTGCAATTAATGCAAAAGTTAGTGCCACGATGTCTTGTTAGAATTTTTCAGAACGAACACTGCCGATCCACAACATTGCATCCTAAACTCATGTTTTGGTTCGTCTCTTTCCATTTGGGTCCATTTGGATCAGTTTTGCTATTGCACGAAACTTGGTGCAAAATGAGCCAAGCTGGTGCAATTAATGCAATAGTTCGTGCCGCGATGTCTTGTTCGAATTTTTCGCAACGAACTCTCACGATCCACACCATTGTAACCTAAACTCATGTTTTTGTGCGTTTCTTTCCATTCGCGTGCATTTGGGACTGTTTTGCTACTGCATGAAACTTGCTGCAAAACGCGCCAACTGGTGCAATTATTGCAAAAGTTCTTGCCACAATGTCTTGTTAGAATTTTTCGCAACGAATGCTGCCAATCCACACCATTGGACCCTATACTCATATTTTGATGTGTTTCTTTCAGTTCGTGTGCATTTCAGACCGTTTCGCTACTACACGAAACTTGCTACAAAATGCGCCAAACTGGTGCAATTAATGCAAAAGTTCATGCCGCGATGTCTTATTAGAATTTTTCGCAACGATTGCTCCCGATCCACACCATTGGACCCTAAACTCATCTTTTTGTGCATTTCTTTCCGTTTGCGCGCATTTGGGACCTTTTTGCAACAGCACAAAACTTGCTGCAAAACACGCCTATAAAAATGCAAAACTTTGTGCCACGATGTCTTATTAGAATTTTTTGTAACGAATGGTCCCGATCAACACCATTGGACCCTAAACTCAGGTTTTGGTGCGTTTCATTCTGTTTGGGCGCATTTGGGACTTTTTTGCTACTACACGAAACTTGCTGCAAAACAGGCCAAACTGGTGCAATTAATGCAAAAGTTCGTGCCACAATGTCTTGTTAGAATTTTTCGCAATGAACACTCCCGATCGAAAACATTGCACCCTAAACTCATGTTTTTGTGCATTTCTTTCCGTGTGGGTCCATTTGGAACTGTTTTGCTATTGCACGAAACATGGTGCAAAACGAGTCAAGCTGGTGCAATTAATGCAAAAGTTCGCGCCGCGATGTCATGTTAGAATTTTTCGCAACGAATGCTCCCAATCCACACCATTGCATCCTAAACTCATGTTTTTGTGCGTTTCTTTCCGTTCACGTGCATTTGGGACTGTTTTGCTACTGCACGAAACTTGCTGCAAAACGAGCCATACTGGTGCAATTAATGCAAAAGTTCGTGCCACGATGTCTTGTTAGAATTTTTCGGAACGAACACTCCCGATCCACAACATTGCACCCTAAACTCATGTTTTGGTACGTTTCTTTCCTTTTGGGTCCATTTGGAACAGTTTTGCTAGTGCACGAAACTTCGTGTAAAATGAGCCAAGCTGGTGCAATTAATGCAAAAGTTCGTGCCGAGATGTCTTGTTAGAATTTTCGCAACGAATGCTCACGATCCACACCATTGGACCCTAAACTCATGTTTTTGTGCGTTTCTTTCCGTTCTTGTGCATTTGGGACTGTTTTGCTACTGCATGAAACTTGTTGCAAAACGCGCCAACTAGTGCAATTATTGCAAAAGTTCGTGCCATGATGTCTTGCTAGAATTTTTCGCAACGAATGCTGCCGACCCACACCATTGGACCCTAAACTCAGGTTTTGGTTCGTTTCTTTCCGTTTGGGTGCATTTAGAACCATTTTCCTATTGCACGAAACTTGCTGCAAAACGAACCAAACTAGTGCATTTAATACAAAAGTTCGTGCCGCGATATCTTGATAGAATTTTTTGCAACGAACACTCCCAATCCACACCATTGGACCCTAAACTCATGTTTTGGTGTGTTTCTTTCCATTCGCGTGCATTTTGGACCGTTTTGCTCCTACACGAAACTTGCTACAAAACGCGCAAACTGGTGTAATTAATGCAAAAGTTCGTGCCGCGATGTCTTGTTAGAGTTTTTTGCAACGAATGCTCCCGATCCACACAATTGGACCCTAAACTCATGTTTTATGCGTTTCTTTCTGTTCGCATGCATTTGGGCCCATTTTGCTACTGCACGAAACTTGCTGCAAAACGCGCCAAACTGGTGCAATTAATGCAAAAGTTCGTGCCACGATGTCTTGTTAGAATTTTTCGCAACGAACACTCCCGATCCACACCATTGGACCCTAAACTCATGTTTTTGTGCGTTTCTTTCCGTTCGCGTGCATTTGGGACCGTTTTGCTACTGCACGAAACTTGATGCAAAACGAGCTAAACTGGTGCAATTAATGCAAAAGTTTGTGCCACGATGTCTTGTTTAAAATTTTTTGCGACGAACGCTCCCGATCCACACCATTAGACCCTAAAGTCATGTTTTGTGCGTTTCTTTCCGTTTGGGTGCATTTAGAACCGTTTTCCTATTGCATGAAACTTGCTGCAAAACGAGCCAAACTAGTGCAATTAATGCAAAAGTTCGTGCCCCGATGTCTTGTTAGAATTTTTCGCAACGAACGCTCACGATCCACACCATTTTGGACCCTAAACTCATGTTTTTGTGCATTTCTTTCCATTCGCATGCATTTTGGACCGTTTTGCTCCTACACGAAACTTGCTACAAAACGCGCAAACTGGTGTAATTAATGCAAAAGTTCGTGCCGCGATGTCTTGTTAGAGTTTTTTGCAACGAACACTCCCGATCCACACAATTGGACCCTAAACTCATATTTTGTGCGTTTCTTTCTGTTCGCGTGCATTTGGGACCGCTTTGCTACTGCACGAAATTTGCTGCAAAACGCGCCAAACTGGTGCAATTAATGCAAAAGTTCGTGCCACGATGTCTTGTTTAAATTTTTTTGCAACGAATGCTCCCGATCCACAACATTGCACCCTAAACTCATGTTTTGGTGCGTTTCTTTCTGTTCACATGCATTTGGGCCCATTTTGCTACTGCACGAAACTTGCTGCAAAACACGCCAAACTGGTGCAATTAATGCAAAAGTTCGTGCCACGATGTCTTTTTAGAATTTTTCGCAACGAACACTCCCGATCCACAACATTGCACCCTAAACTCATGTTTTGGTGCGTTTCTTTCCGTTTGGGTCCATTTGGAAACATTTTGCTATTGCACGAAACTTGGTGTAAAATGAGCAAAGCTGGTGCAATTAATACAAAAGTTCGTGATGCGATGTCTTGTTAGAATTTTTAGCAACAAACGCTCCCGATCCACACCATTGGACCCTAAACTCATGTTTTTGAGCATTTCTTTCCGTTCGCGTGCATTTGGGACTGTTTTGCTACTGCACGAAACTTGCTGCAAAAAGAGCCAAGCTGGTGTAATTAATGCAAAAGTTCGTGCCGCGATGTCTTGTTAGAATTTTTCGCAACAAACGCTCCCGATCCACACCATTGCACCCTAAACTCATGTTTTGGTGCGTTTCTTTCCGTTTGGGTCCATTTGGAACCGTTTTGTAATTGCACGAAACTTGGTGCAAAACGAGCCAAGCTGGTGTAATTAATGCAAAAGTTCGTGCCGTGATGTCTTGTTAGAATTTTTCACAACAAACGCTCCCGATCCACACCATTGCACCCTAAACCCATGTTTTGGTGCGTTTCTTTCTGTTTGCGTGCATTTGGGACTGTTTTGCTACTACACAAAACTTGGTGCAAAACAGGCCAAGCTGGTGCAATTAATGCAAAAGTTCGTGCCACGATGTTTTGTTAGAATTTTTCGCAACGAACGCTCTTGATCCACACCATTGGACCCTAAACTCATGTTTTTGTGTGTTTCTTTCCGTTCGCGTGCATTTGGGACCGTTTTGCTGCTGCACGAAACTTGCTGCAAAACGTTCCAAACTGGTGCAAATAATGCAAAAGTTCGTGCCACGATGTCTTGTTAGAATTTTTCGCAAGGAACACTCCCGATCCACATCATTGCACCCTAAACTCATGTTTTGGCGCGTTTCTTTCCGTTTGGGTCCATTTGGAACCGTTTTCCAATTGCACGAAACATGGTGTAAAACGAGCCAAGCTGGTGTAATAAATGCAAAAGTTCGTGCCACGATTTATTGTTAGAATTTTTCGCAACGAACGCTCCCGATCCACACTATTGCACCCTAAACACAAGTTTTGGAGCGTTTCTTCCCGTTTGGGTGCATTTGGAACCGTTTCGCTACTCCACGAAACTCGAAGAAAAACGGGACAAAACTGATGCAATTAATGCAAAAGTTCGTGCCACGATGTTTTGTTAGAATTTTTCGCAACGAACGCTCCCGATCCAGACCATTGTACCCTAAAGTCATGTTTTGGTGCGTTTCTTCCCGTTTGGGTCCATTTGGAACAATTTCGCTACTACACGAAACTCGAAGCAAAACAGGACAAACTGGTGCAATTAATGTAACAGTTCATGCGACGATGTTTTGTTAGAACTTTTCGCAATGAACGCTCCAGATCCACACCATTGGACCCTAAACTCATGTTTTTGTGCGTTTCTTTCCGTTCGCATGCATGTGGGACCGTTTTCCTACTGCACGAAATTGCTGCAAAACGCGCCAAAGTAGTGCAATTAATGCAAAAGTTCGTGCCACGATGTCTTGTTAGAATTTTTCGCAACGAACGCTCCCGATCCACAACATTGGACCCTAAACTCATGTTTTTGTGCGTTTCTTTCCATTCGCATGCATTTGGCACCGTTTTCCTACTGCACGAAACTTGCTGCAAAACACGCCAGACTAGTGCAATTAATGCAAAGGTTCGTGCCACGATGTCTTGTTAGAATTTTTCGCAACGAACGCTCCCGATCCACACCATTGGACCCTAAACTCATGTTTTTGAGCGTTTCATTCCGTTCGCGTGCATTTGGGACTATTTTGCTACTGCACGAAACTTGCTGCAAAACGCGCCAAACTGGAGCAATTAACGCAAACGTTCGTGCCACGATGTCTTGTTAGAATTTTTCGCAAAGCACACTCCCGATCCACAACATTGCACCCTAAACTCATGTTTTGGTGCGTTTCTTTCCGTTTGGATCCATTTGGAACCGTTTTGCAATTGCACGAAACTTGGTGCAAAACGAGCCAAGCTGGTGTAATTAATGCAAAAGTTCGTGCCGCGATGTCTTGTTAGAATTTTTCGCAACAAACGCTCTCGATCCACACCATTGCACCCGAAACTCATGTTTTTGTCGTTTCTGTCCGTTTGGGTCCATTTGGAACCGTTTTGCAATTGCACGAAAATTGGTGCAAAACGAGCCAAACTGGTGTAATTAATGCAAAAGTTGTGCCGCGATGTCTTGTTAGATTTTTTCTCAAGAACGCTCCCGATCCACAACATTGGACCCTAAACTCATGTTTTTGTGCATTTCTTTCCATTCGCATGCAATTGGCACCGTTTTCCTACTGCACGAAACTTGCTGCAAAACGTGCCAAACTGGTGCAATTAATGCAAAAGTTCGTGCCACGATGTCTTGTTAGAATTTTTCACAACGAACACTCCCGATCCACAACATTGCACCCTAAACTCATGTTTTGGTGCGTTTCCTTCCGTTTGGGGTCCATTTGGAACCGTTTTGCAATTGCACGAAACTTGATGCAAAACGGGACAAACTGATGCAATTAATGCAAAAGTTCGTGCCACGATGTTTTGTTAGAATTTTTCGCAATGAATGCTCCCGATCCACACCATTGGACCATAAACTCATGTTTTTGTGTGTTTCTTTCCGTTCGCGTGCATTTGGGACCGTTTTGCTACTGCACGAAACTTGCTGCAAAACGAGCCAAGCTCGTGTAATTAATGCAAAAGTTCGTGCCGCGATGTCTTGTTAGAATTTTTCGCAACGAACACTCCCGATCCACACCATTGCACCCTAAAAACATGTTTTGGCACATTTCTTTCCGTTTGGGTCCATTTGAAACCGTTTTGCAATTGCACGAAACTTGGTGCAAAACGAGCCAAGCTGGTGTAATTAATGCAAAAGTTCGTGCCGCGATGTCTTGTTAGAATTTTTCGCAACGAACGCTCCCGATCAACACCATTGCACCCGAAACTCATGTTTTGGTGCGTTTCTTTCCGTTCGCGTGCATTTGGGACCATTTTGCAACTACACGAAACTTACTGCAAAATGCGCCAAACTGGTGCAATTAATGCAAAAGTTTGTGCCACGATGTCTTGTTAGAATTTTTCGCAACGAACGCTCCCGATCCACACCATTGGACCCTAAACTCATGTTTTTGAGCGTTTCTTTCCGTTCGCGTGCATTTGGAACTATTTTGCTACTGCACGAAACTTGCTGCAAAACACGCCAAACTGGAGCAATTAATGCAAAAGTTCGTGCCGCGATGTCTTGTTAGAATTTTTCGCAAAGCACACTCCCGATCCACAACATTGCACCCTAAACTCATGTTTTGGTGCGTTTCTTTCCGTTTGGGTCCATTTGGAACCATTTTGCAATTGCACGAAACTTGCTGCAAAACGGGACAAACTGATGCAATTAATGCAAAAGTTCGTGCCGCGATGTCTTGTTAGAATTTTTCGCAACGAACGCTCCCGATCAACACCATTGCACCCGAAACTCATGTTTTGGTGCGTTTCTTTCCGTTTGGGTGCATTTGGAACCGTTTTGCAATAGCACAAAACTTGGTGCAAAAAAAGCCAAACTGGTGCAATTAATGCAAAAGTTCGTGCCACGATGTCTTAACGAACGCTCCTGATCCATGTCACTGAACACTAAACTCATGTTTTGGTGCGTTTCTTCCCGTTTGGGTGCATTTGGAGCCATTTCGCTACTCCATGAAACTCGAAGCAATACTTGACAAACTGATGCAATTAATGCAAAAGTTCATGCTGCGATGTCTTGTTAGAATTTTTCGCAACGAACGCTCCCGATCCACACCATTGAACCCTAAACTCATGTTTTTGTGTGTTTCTTTCCGTTCGCCGCATTTGGGACCGTTTTGCTACTGCACGAAACTTACTGCAAAATGCGCCAAACTGGTGCAATTAATGCAAAAGTTTGTTCCACGATGTCTTGTTAGAATTTTTCGCAACGAACGCTCCTGATCAACACCATTGGACCCTAAACTCATGTTTTGGTGCATTTCTTTCCGTTTGGGTCCATTTGGTACCATTTGGCTATTGCACAAAACTTGCTGCAAAATGAGCCAAATTGGTGCAATTAATGCAAAGTTCGTGCCGCGATGTCTTATTAGAATTTTTTGCAACGAACTCTCACGATCCTCACCATTGGACCCTAATCTCATGTTTCGGTGCGTTTCTTTCCTTTTGGGGTGCATTTGGGACCGTTTCGGTACTACACGAAACTTGCTACAAAATGCGCCAAACTGGTGCAATTAATGCAAAAGTTCATGCCACGATGTCTTGTTAGAATTTTTCGCAATGAACACTCCTGATCCATGCCACTAGACACTAAACTCATGTTTTGGTGCGTTTCTTCCCATTTGGGTGCATTTGGAGCCATTTCGCTACTCCATGAAACTCGAAGCAATACGGGACAAACTGATGCAATTAATGCAAAAGTTCATGCTGCGATGTCTTTTTAAAAATTTTCGCAACGAACACTCCCGATCAAAACCATTGACCCTAAACTCATGTTTTTGTGTGTTTCTTTCCGTTCGCCGCATTTGGACTGTTTTGCTACTGCACGAAACATACTGCAAAATGCGCCAACTGGTGCAATTAATGCAAAAGTTTGTGCCACGATGTCTTGTTAGAATTTTTTGCAACGAACGCTCCTGATCAACACCATTGGACCCTAAAATCATGTTTTGGTGCATTTCTTTCCGTTTAGGTCCATTTGGTACCATTTTGCTAATGCACAAAACTTGCTGCAAAACGAGCCAAATTCGTGCAATTAATGCAAAGGTTCGTGCCGCGATGTCTGGTTAGAATTTTTGCAACGAACTCTCACGATCCTCACCATTGGACCCTAAATCTCATGTTTCGGTGCGTTTCTTTCCTTTGGGTGCATTGGGACCGTTTCGGTACTACAAGAAACTTGCTACAAACGCGCCAAACTGGTGCAATTAATGCAAAAGTTCATGCCACGATGTCTTGTTAGAATTTTTTCGCAATGAACACTCCTGATCCACGCCACTAGACACTAAACTCATGTTTTGTTGCATTTCTTTCCGATTGGGTCCATTTGGTACCATTTTGCTATTGCACAAAACTTGCTGCAAAAGGAGCCAAATTAGTGCAATTAATGCAAAAGTTCGTGCCACGATGTCTTGTTAGAATTTTTTTGCAACGAACTCTCACGATGCTCACCATTGGAGCCTAATCTCATGTTTCGGTGCGTTTCTTTCTTTGGGTCCATTTGGAACCATTTCAGTACTACACGAAACTCAAAGCAACACGGGACAAACTGGTGCAATTAATGCAACAGTTCGTGCCATAATGTTTTGTTAGAATTTTTTGCAACGAACGCTCCCGATCCACACCATTAGACCCTAATCTTATGTTTTGGTGTGTTTCTTTCCGTTTGGGTGCATTTGGGACCGTTTCTCTACTACACAAAACATGCTACAAAACGTGCCAAACTGGTGCAATTAATGCAAAAGTTCATGCCACGATGTCTTGTTAGAATTTTTCGCAACGAACGCACCTGATCCACGCCACTGAACACTAAACTCATGTTTTGGTGCGTTCTTCCCATTTGGGTGCATTTGGAGCCATTTCGCTACTCCATGAAACTCGAAGCAATACTTGACAAACTAATGCAATTAATGCAAAAGTTCATGCTGCGATGTCTTGTTAAAAAAATTCGCAATGAACACTCCCGATCCAAACCATTGGACCCTAAACTCATGTTTTTGTGTGTTTCTTTCCGTTCGCCGCATTTGGGACCGTTTTGCTACTGCACGAAACTTACTGCAAAATGCGCCAAATTGGTGCAATTAATGCAAAAAAATTTGTGCCACGATGTCTTGTTAGAATTTTTCGCAACGAACGCTCCTGATCAACACCATTGGTCCCTAAACTCATGTTTTGGTGCATTTTCTTTCCGTTTGGGTCCATTTGGTACTGTTTTGCTATTGCACAAAACTTGCTGCAAATGAGCCAAATTGGTGCAATTAATGCAAAAGTTCGTGCCGCGATGTCTGGTTAGAATTTTTTGCAACGAACTCTCACGATCCTCACCATTGGACCCTAATCTCATGTTTCGGTGCGTTTCTTCCTTTTGGGTGCATTTGGGACCGTTTCGGTTACTACACGAAACTTGCTACAAAACGCGCCAAACTGGTGGCAATTAATGCAAAAGTTCATGCCACGATGTCTTGTTAGAAATTTTCACAATGAACACCCTGATCCACGCCACTAGACACTAAACTCATGTTTTGGTGCGTTTCTTCCCGTTTGGGTGCATTTGGAACTGTTTCGTTACTCCACGAAACTCGAAGAAAACGGGACAAACTGATGCAATTAATGCAAAAGTTCATGCCGCGATGTCTTTTTAGAATTTTTCACAACGAACACTCTTGATCCACACCATTGGACCATAAAAACATGTTTTGGTGCGTTTGTTCCCGTTTGGGTCCATTTGGAACCATTTCAGTACTACACGAAACTCAAAACAACACGGGACAAACTAGTGCAATTAATGCAACAGTTCGTGCCATGATGTTTTGTTAGAATTTTTTGCAAACGAACGCTCCCGATCCACACCATTAGACCCTAATCTCATGTTTTGGTGCATTTCTTTCCGTTTGGGTCCATTTGCTACCATTTTGCTATTGCACAAAACTTGCTGCAAAATGAGCCAAATTGGTGCAATTAATGCAAAAGTTCGTGCCGCGATGTCTGGTTAGAATTTTTTGCAAACGAACTCTCACGATCCTCACCATTGGACCCTATCTCATGTTCGGTGCGTTTCTTTCCTTTTGGGTGCATTTGGGACCGTTTCGGTACTACACGAAACTTGCTACAAAATGCGCCAAACTGGTGCAATTAATGCAAAAGTTCATGCCACGATGTCTTGTTAGAATTTTTCACAATGAACACTCCTGATCCACGCCACTAGACACTAAACTCATGTTTTGGTGCGTTTCTTTCCCGTTTGGGTGCATTTGGAACCGTTTCGCTACTCCACGAAACTCGAAGAAAAACGGGACAAACTGATGCAATTAATGCAAAAGTTCATGCCGCGATGTCTTTTTAGAATTTTTCACAACGAACACTCTTGATCCACACCATTGGACCATAAAAACATGTTTTGGTGTTTTGTTCCGTTTGGGTCCATTTCAGTACTACACAAAACTCAAAGCAAAACGGGACAAACTGGTGCAATTAATGCAACAGTTCGTGCCATAATGTTTTGTTAGAATTTTTGCAACGAACGCTCCCGATCCACACCATTGGACCCTAATCTCATGTTTTGGTGTGTTCTTTCCGTTTGGGTGCATTTGGCACCGTTTCTCTACTACACAAAACATGCTACAAAAACGTGCCAAACTGGTGCAATTAATGCAAAAGTTCATGCCACGATGTCTTGTTAGAATTTTTCGCAACGAACACTCTTGATCCACGCCACTGGACACTAAACTCATGTTTTGGTGCGTTTCTTCCCGTTTGGGTGCATTGGAGCCATTTCGCCACTCCATGAAACTCGAAGCAATACTTGACAAACTGATGCAATTAATGCAAAAGTTCATGCTGCGATGTCTTGTGAGAATTTTTCGCAACGAACGCTAACCGATCCACACCATTGGACCCTAAACTCAGTTTTGTGTGTTTCTTTCCGTTCGCCGCATTTGGGACCGTTTTGCTAACTGCACGAAACTTACTGCAAATGCGCCAAACTGGTGCAATTAATGCAAAAGTTTGTGCCACGATGTCTTGTTAGAATTTTTCGCAACGAACGCTCCTGATCAACACCATTGGACCCTAAACTCATGTTTGTTGCATTTCTTTCCGTTTGGGTCCATTTGGTACCATTTGCTATTGCACAAAACTTGCTGCAAATCGAGCCAAATTAGTGCAATTAATGGCAAAAGTTTCGTGCCACGATGTCTTGTTAGAATTTTTTTTGCAACGAACTCTCACGATGCTCACCATTGGACCCTAATCTCATGTTTCAAGTGCGTTTCTTTCCTTTTGGGTCCATTAGGAACCATTTCAGTACTACAACGAAACTCAAAGCAATACGGGACAAACTGGTGCAATTAATGCAACAGTTCGTGCCACAATGTTTTGGTTAGAATTTTTTGCAACGAACGCTCCCGATCCAGACCATTAGACCCTAATCTCATGTTTTGGTGTGTTTCTTTTCGTTTGGGGTGCATTTGGGACTGTTTCTCTACTACTACACAAAACATGCTACAAAACGTGCCAAACTGGTGGCAATTAATGCAAAAGTTCATGCCACGATGTCTTGTTAGAATTTTTCGCAACGAACGCACCTGATCCACGCCACTGAACACTAACTCATGTTTTGGGTGCGTTTCTTCCCGTTTGGGTGGATTTGGAGCCATTTCGCTACTCCATGAAACTCGAAGCAATACTTGACAACTGATGCAATTAATGCAAAAGTTCATGCTGCGATGTATTTTTAAAATTTTTCGCAACGAACACTCCCGATCCAAAACCATTGGACCCTAAACTCATGTTTTTTGTGTGTTTCTTCCGTTCGCCGCATTTGGGACCGTTTTGCTACTGCACGAAACTTACTGCAAAATGCGCCAAACTGGTGCAATTAATGCAAAAGTTTGTGCCACGATGTCTTGTTAGAATTTTTCGCAACAAACTCTCCTTATCAACACCATTGAGGACCCTAAACTCATGTTTTGGTGCAGTTCTTTCCGTTTGGGTCCATTTGGTACCATTTTGCTATTGCACAAAACTTGCTGCAAAATGAGCCAAATTGGTGCAATTAATGCAAAAGTTCGTGCCGCGATGTCTGGTTAGAATTTTTTTGCAACGAACTCTCACGATCCTAACCATTGGACCCTAATCTCATGTTTCGGTGCGGTTCTTTCCTTTTGGGTGCATTTGGGACCGTTTCGTACTACACGAAACTTGCTACAAAACGCGCCAAACTGGTGAAATTAATGCAAAAGTTCATGCCACGATGTCTTGTTAGAATTTTTTCGCAATGAACACACTGATCCACGCCACTAGAACACTAACTCATGTTTTGGTGCGTTTCTTCCCGTTTGGGTGCATTTGGAACCGTTTCGTACTCTCACGAAACTCGAAGAAAAAACGGGACAAACTGATGCAATTAATGCAAAGTTCATGCCCGCGATGTCTTTTTAGAATTTTTCACAACGAACAGTCTTGATCCACACCATGGACCATAAAAACATGTTTTTGGTGCGTTTTGTTCCCGTTTGGGTCCATTTGGAACCATTTCAGTACTACACGAAAACTCAAAGCAAAACGGGACAACTAGTGCAATTAATGCAACAGTTCGTGCCACGATGTTTTGTTAGAATTTTTTTGCAACGAACGCTCCCGCTCCACACCATTAGACCCTAATCTCATGTTTTGGTGTGTTTCTTTCCGTTTGGGGTGCATTTGGGGGCCGTTTCTCTACTACACAAAACATGCTACAAAACGTGCCAAACTGGTGCAATTAATGCAAAAGTTCATGCCATGATGTCTTGTTAGAATTTTTCGCAACGAACGCACCTGATCCACGCCACTGAACACTAAACTCATGTTTTGGTGCGTTTTGTCCGTTTGGGTGCATTTGGAGCCATTTCGCTACTCCATGAAAACTCGAAGCAATACTTGACAAACTGATGCAATTAATGCAAAAGTTCATGCTGCGATGTCTTGTTAAAATTTTCGCAATGAACACTCCCGATCCAAAACCATTGGACCATAACTCATGTTTTTGTGTGTTTCTTTCCGTTCGCCCGCATTTGGGACCGTTTTGCTACTACTGCACAAAACTTACTTGCAAAATGCGCCAAACTGGTGCAATTAATGCAAAAGTTTGTGCCACGATGTCTTGCTAGAATTTTTCGCAACGAACGCTCCTGATCAACACCATTGTACCCTAAACTCATGTTTGGTGCATTTCTTCCGTTTGGGTCCATTTGGTACCATTTTGCTATTGCACAAAACTTGCTGCAAAATGAGCCAAATTGGTGCAATTATGCAAAAGTTTCGTGCCACGATGTCTGGTTAGAATTTTTTCAAACGAACTCTCCCGATCCTCACCATTGGACCCAAATCTCATGTTTTGG